>NC_086106.1:61426688-61726688 GCF_963921235.1 Mobula hypostoma
TTCATCGGGACTGGAAAGAAAGGGGAAAGAAGGTCAGAATAAGGTGGTGGAAGGAGAAGAATGCAAGCTGGTAGGTAATAGGTGAAATCAGGTGAGGGAAAGGTGGGTGGGTCAGGGAGGGAGGATGAAGTAAGAAGCTGGTTCTTTACTTGGATCCTCGCTTCCTTTATCTTTAAATAAACTAACTGACAATGTGGTGGTCAAACATACTTTGAGGATTTGCTTACAGTTTAGAAAATATTTTGTTTTATTGAGATTCTCCTTCTCAAGTCCCATCTTTTCTAATTGTTTTTTTTAAACCATCTTTAATTGACTTACCTTTTAAAGAATGGGATAGATTGGGTATTAAATGATTTCAGGATTTGTTTGATGGAGGGAATCTCTCTTTGTTTGTGCAACTCTCAAAAAAATTTAACCTTTCCAATACTCACTTTTTTCGATACTTACAGATTAGAGAATTTTTTAAGATCTTGATTACATACATTTCTTACAAGTCCAGATAAGAATATAATAGATACAATTTTTAATCTGAAACCCTCTGATAACAATTCAATATCTTATATTTATGGTCTATGGTTGGGACTGAGAAAGGCCCCTTTAGATAAAATTAAAGGAGATTGGGAAAAGGATTTACAGATTTTCATATCTGAAGAGATCTGGAAGATTATTTTAAAATTGATTAATTCTTCATCATTATGTGCTCATCATTCTTTATTACAATTCAAAGTGGTACATAGAGTTCATATGTCTAAAGACAAGCTCTCTCGTTTCTATGCAGATATTTTCCCTTACTGTGATAGATGTACTAATGGAGTGGCCACACTAATTCATATGTTTTGGACATGTCCAAGCCTTGAAAAATTTTGGAAAGATGTACTTCGAACTTCTTCTGTACTTTTCAATATCAGTTTTAAACCCAATCCTTTGACTGCCATGTTTGGTATTGTTGAGGATAGTGCTACAAAATTGAAGCCATCTAATTTGCGGGTATTGGCCTTTATGTCTCTAATGGCCAGGAGGGTGATCTTGTTCAAGTGGAAGGAGGCCGCCCCGCCCACTCATGCTCAATGGCTATCTGATGTTATGTTGTGCCTTGATCTAGAGAAGATTCAGTGTTCGATTTCTGATTCTAAACATGATTTTCTAATGTTATGGGGACTCTTTCTGAATTATTTTCATAATCTTTGAACTGTTAGTAAAGTATGGATCTGAGCCATTATTATTATAATATCATATGGTAAAGTATTTTTCTTTTCTTTTCTCTTTTTTTTTAACCAACCAGCTCATTTTGGTAGTGGGGGTAGATTTTTGTTAATAAAATACAATTATTTTATTTTATTTCATAATTCAATCTTTTTTTTCTACATGATTGATTTGGAATATGGGATTTAAATGTAATGTAATATGGGATCATATTACTGTGATTTAAATGTGATGTAATTCATATTATTTACTTGTATCCTTATGAATTTTGTATTTGTATTCATGCAATTTATATAATATCAATAAAAATATTGAAAGAGAAGTTGGCAGGTGATAGATGCAAGAAGTAAAGGGCTGAGGTGGGAGGACTCTGACAGGAGAGGACAGTGTGCCATGGGAGAAAGAAAGAGGAGGGGCACCAGATGGAGAAGATGGGCAGATGAAGAGAAAAGAAAGAGTAAGAGGGAAGACAGAATGGTGATTGGAAGAAGAAAGAAGTGGGAGGGGTGAAATTGATGTTCTTGCCATTAGGGTGGAGGCTACCCAGGCAGAAAATGGAGTGTTGCTCCTCCCACCTGAGTGTGCATTCATCATGTCCGTAATGATCTGATATATAGGAAATGGAAAGGAAGTCAAATCGAAATGGATGGCCAGCAGGAAACTTTGCCTTTTGTTACAGTGGAGTGAAGATGCTCAATGAAATGGTCACCCAATCTACATTGGATCTCACTGATGCAGGAAAGGCCACACCAGGAACGGTAGTTATAGTAGATGACCCTGACAGACTTGTCTCACCTGGATGGACTGCCTGGGCTCCAAATAGTAGTGAAGAAGGAGGTGAAGTAGCAGGTGAAGCACTTGCCCCACTTGCAAAGATGTGACAAGGGGGAGATCAATGGGGAGGGTCAAGTGAACAAGGTAGAGAGTGAGAGGAGTAGGGAAAGACATGCTAAGGAGATGAGATATTCCTCACTTGAATTTAAGTTTAGTGCTAAAGCATGTTCAGTCATTACTGGAATCAAACTACAATGCTTTGATAATCAGCTCCCAGTAACTTTTTAGAACTTTTTTATGTTACAGCAAAAAATATATACTTAAATCATATTTCATCTAATTTAAAATAGCTGTGCAATGAGAGTCTTAAGTGTGAATATTACAATTAATGATATCTCTCATTTGTGAGATTGTGATCAAGAATATTTAATATTTTGAGATATTAAGGTCATTGGTATCATTAAAACATGACTTATAAAATACATTTAATTGCTTTTGTATAATATGCTTACCGCTTCCATCTGATCCAGCAGCCGAGAATACTCACAAGCAGAACCAAAGTGATTAATGCCAATGACGAGAGTAAAATCAGCTCATGCAACAAGTTAAATTTGATAGAATCATTTTCCCTGTCTGCTGAAGAGTCTGCAAGTTAAGAATCAGTTTAGTTTCATTGATAGAGTTTCACCAAGAACAGATATTAATGTCATTTTACTAAGTCTATATTAATTACAAAAGATCAGTCTTCAGTACAAGAACACTTCCATTAACTTTACCATTAGCAATATAACTTTCATCATACAGAGAAATCAGAAATGGCTCCTTTCTTCAACATTCATTCCCCACCAATCTTAATCATGACAAAAAATATTTTAGCGCTGTCTATTTTTCATTTCAAACATAATTTAGATAAGCGATCTTTAATTTTCAAACAATTTTATATATCAGCTTGTGCACAGGAAGTAAATTTAGTATCCCCTGACACTGCAAATTAAACATTAGACCTGTTTTCTCATTGTGCTCCTGTTAGTAGCCAAGTACTGCCAGGAGAAGCACACTATTTAAAACTTCAAAATAAAATGCAGATGCTGGAAATCCGAAATAAAAAACACAAACTTGCTGAAGTTCATCAGCATGTCTGGCAGAATCAATGATGAGAGAAACAAGAGTTACAGTTTCATGTCAGTGAAACTTTGGCCTGAAACTCCTATCCTTCCTTCTGTCTTCATGGAGTGTCAGCAGAGTGAATTTGTGTCCTAGTGGTTGTAACAGTCACTCAACTGGTCACAGCAAAGACTCAGTTAAAAATTAAATGCTGGGGAAAGCTAATCAATCAGACAGCATCCTTGAAAGAAAATGGACAGTCGATCTTTTGAGTTCAGACCCTTCATCTGGACTGAAACAAAGGTGAGATGGCCAGTATAAAGGGTTAGAGGGACTGGGTGGCACAAAAGTTAGCGTGGGATAAATGGATCCAGTTGATAGACAAATGGAGGAACAAAGTAGTGACTTAAATAGGGTTATGATAATTGGAAGGCACATAAGGCTAAAGTTGATGGAATCTGGTAGGACAAGAACGTGGTACATGGAAACAAGTGAGGGTGTTTGGGAGGGGAAGAGGGAACAGTGGGGCAGGGAACCAGTGAAAAAAGGTGTAGGTGATGGGTGTTAAGGCTGGGATGAGTGTAGAATAAAGTACAGAGATCAGGATGCGCACTTCCTCCAGTCTGCATATAACCTCATGCTGACCGTGGAGAAGGTTGAGGACAGGCATGTGGGTGTGGGAAAGAGGAGAAGAATTATAATGGCTGGCAAATGGAATTTCCAGGTAGTCATGGCAGACTGTATGCAGTTGCTTGGCCAAGCTGTAGTCTAACTTGATGTAGAGGAGTTACCCAGCAGAACTAATATCTAAAACTTTATCCTGAGGATTTCAATATTTTGGATAATTTTGCCCAACATCAGAATATATTGCAGAAGTAACATTAAATTAAACATAATGATGCCTTGTGTATATTAAATGATCATTACATATTAGTGTAAAATATTTAAAAATATAAAGCAAGTTACAAAGATTTGCATTAATCTTTGTATTGGCTTTGTGACAGGCTTATCATAGGTTGTCACACCAAGTTCAGATCTATTTTCCACTGTCAGTCACAGATATACAGTACCTTGCAAGCATTGGGCAGGGCTCCAGTCACTCCAAAAGCTTTTTTCAGCACAATACTTGTGGACAGTGGCTCTTAAACGGACACAGAACTTTGGTTTAACGTTCACGTTCAGGAACGTATAGGTAGTTTCCTCAAGAGTTACATTCGGCTAGAAACAAAATTGTGAAAATAATTTAAATTCTTACAACTTGGGGTAAAATTGAGACCCACTTTGTGCAGAGATGAGTGAAGCAGAAAAAGCTGATAGTGTTTTCCTGATTTAACAAAGAGTTTACAATTGAAACGTTTGCCTGTTCTTTGCCTTTGGAAAGAATGAGTGCACAGCGAGGTCTACAGGAAAGGGGAAGAACCAATCAGCCTTATAGATGGGGTAGGCATTTTGAAAAGAAATATACAATAAGAAACATAATAAAAGTTAAAAACAAAATCACACCAAGGAAATAAGTTAAAAGCCACTTATCGTCAGTAGAAGTGAGACTGATAGGAATGCTGAGAGATAACAAAGACTCAAAGGACCCAATGGCCTCGTTATGGAAATATGATAAATATAGTTAATATGAGAAAAATAACTCTACAAGACAATATCAGATTCAATAAGATCCTGCTAGTGATGAAGCTATTCTTCAGAAGACTTCTTACAGATAATACTCAACAACGGGCACAATTTTGGAACGTACTGAATAACATTAAATTTATTTTTCTTACACATTTTCTTCTTATTTGACTGCTTTATAATTAGTGTTCTATTTATCTTGCAGAAACTCAGTGAGGTGACCATTTTTCATTATTTTGCCTCAACAATCAAGCAGCTTAACCCTGAAGGAATTATGCTTGAACCAGCCTTGTCGAACATTGACAAGAACATTTAGAATGTGGCAAAGCAGAAATGGGAGCTTAGACTCATCTTCATCTCCATAAATTAGCAGTGTTTGGTATCATAGCATCAATAATACAAAACAAGGATCAAATATCAAGGATTGTATTATGGCTAACACAAGGACGCAAGGGGACATAGTTTTAAGATGATTGGAGGAAAGTATACATGTCAGAGGCAGTATATTCACACAATCAGTAGTGGGTACATGAACTACTCTGTCGGGGTAGTGGTAGAGGCAGATACATTAGGGGCATTTGAGAAACTTTTAGATAGGTACATTGATGATAGAAAAATTGAGGGAAAGGTTAGGCTGATCTTTAAATAGGTTAAAAAGTTGGCAAAACATCATGGACCAAAGGACCTGCTGCAATGTTCTATGCTCTAAATGCAGTCTAAAGCAGAGAGATGGTCCTAAAAGAACAACGTTAGGAGGGAATAAAAAGGATGAACCATTGTAGTAGACAATTAAAGCAAACAATAGCAATTGAAATTTTACTTTAGTACAAGTTGCAGCTTGAGAAATGGTTCAGTAGATTTGCAAAAACAGAGCAGCAGTGACATCAAATCAGAAAGCTTCACATCACACATAATGTTGTATTGCATTGGCAATATTTTTTATTAGAAATAAAACACAGTTTCCAAGATCAGATCAATTGAGAGGGCAAGAAATAAAAATATACAGTCAGAAGATGATAAGGTGAAAGGAGGCTAATGAGAGGTATCAGGACTGGTATGGATCTGTTCCTTGGTTGCAATTTTGGGTACACTGGGGTTGAGACATTTTTCGATAGGAATTAAGAGAGCAGAGTCCTCTAACTCACAATTGTGATAATTGGGGGATTGAGGCTAAGGTTATTTTGCTCTTTGATTCATGCCTCTATTGAGTGAGACTTTATTATAAAAGGTCTCAATTTAGAACATAAACTTAGGGCAAAGCAAGCAGCAAGAAAACAGAGTTTGACATTATTTGCCCACATGAAGTGTCCACCTACCTTCCAGATAGAGTCTTTTCCTGAGTAATGAATTTCATATTCCAGGCAGTGAGGTTTGATTTTGCCAGCTGGGGGCTCCCATTGAAGATAAATGATACCATTTTTTGACGCAGTCATGTTGATTTTATAAGGAGCTGCTGGCTTAACTGAAAGTGTAAAAGTATTTCATGAGTATAGTTCCAAAAATAATAGTTACTGCAAGTTAAATTTTTAATGCTTCTTAATAAAACAAGAGTATAATACAGGCTCTCTATGCATGATGTTGTATTGATCTACTGTATATGAATCTTCTCCAAAATCAATCCAACCCTTTCCTCCTACATAGTCCATGATCCAACATGCTTTTTTTTCTTATATCTATGTGACTATTATAGAGTTCTTGTATGTTCCTTTCATATTAGATTCTACCACTACCCCTGCATGCCAGGCACCCACCACATACCGTGTAAAAAACCTACCTCTGATATTTCCTCCACTCACCTTAAATGAATATCCTCTGGTATTGGGCATTGTCACCTTGGGGAAAAGGCCCTGGCTATCCATTGTATGTATGCTTCTCATAACCTTATACTCATCTATCAAGCCACCTCTTATTCTCTGTCAGTCCAAAGAGAAAAACCCAAGCATGCTCAACCCTTCCTCAGAAGACATGCTCTATCTGAGGAAAGACATCTTTGCCATAGAGGGAGTACAAAGAAGGTTCACCAGATTGATTCCTGGGATGGCAGGTCTTTCATATGAAGAAAGACTGGATGAACTGGGCTTGTACTCGTTGGAATTTAGAAGATTGAGGGGGGATCTGATTGAAACGTATAAGATTCTAAAGGGATTGGACAGGCTAGATGCGGGAAGATTGTTCCCGATGTTGGGGAGGTCCAGAACGAGGGGTCACAGTTTGAGGATAGAGGGGAAGCCTTTTAGGACCGAGATTAGGAAAAACTTCTTCACACAGAGGGTGGTGAATCTGTGGAATTCTCTGCCACAGCAAACTGTTGAGGCCAGTTCATTGCCTATGTTTAAGAGGGAGTTAGATATGGCCCTTGTGGCTACAGGGGTCAGGGGGTATGGAGGGAAGGCTGGGTTCTGAGTTGGATGATCAGCCATGATCATAATAAATGGCGGTGCAGGCTCGAAGGGCCGAATGGCCTACTCCTGCACCTATTTTCTATGTTTCTATGTTTCTATAATCCAGGTAGCATCTTAGTAAATCTCCTCTACAAACTCCCTAAAGCTTCCTCATGCTGTGTATAATGAGGGAACCAGAACTGAACAAAATACTGAGCACCAAGTGTGGTCTAAAAAGAGTTTTATAGAGCTGCACTATACACCATCTTAACCACCCTATCAAATTGCATGGAAATTTTGAAGGATCTGTGATCCCTCTGTTCCTCCACACTACTAAGAACCTGGCTATTATCCTTGTACTCTGCCTCTTCAAGTTCAACCTTCTGAAGTGAATCACTTTGCACTTTTCCACGTTGTGCTTCATTTTTCACATCTCCACCCAACTCTACATCCTGTCTATATTCCATTGTAATTTTCTATACTATCCACAATACCTTTGTGTCATATGTAAACTTACTAACTTAGCCCTCCATTTCCCCACCCAAGTCATTTATAAAAATCACAAAGAGCAGGGATCCCAGAACGCCTCCCTGTAGAACACCATTGGTCACCAGCCTCCAGGCAGAAAACACTCCATCTACTACTATCCTCCACCTTCTGTGGAGAAGCCACGTATGAAACCATACAGGCGACTTTCCACAAAAACCCCAAGCCTTTATGGATGAGCCTAGCCTGAAAAAACCTGTCTTTATTTCTAATATGAAGGAATGATGTTCAATAGCTAATTTACATTTGACTTGCATTTAGCTGCAGAAATTTTCACTCAACCTCTCTTCCCACAGAAGAATATAATGGCACAGAATGTCTATGTGGAGTTTTGATGTTCTCCATGTGAACATCTGTGCTTCCTCCTAGTGCTCGGACTCCCCTCCCACCCCAATCCCAATGATATGCAAGTTGGTAGGTTACTTGGTCACTGCAAAGTCCCTATAGTGAGTGGTAGAATCTGTGAAAGAAGGATGGAAACGTAGGGAGAATTGACTTCAGAGAACATTAGTGGGGCAATGAAAATGCTGTGGACCAGCACAGATTCAATGGACTGAATGACCCCTTCCGTGATAAGAAAATAAAAAGCATTTTAAATGCATCACTGAATCTTACCAAGATCCTGAAGCTGGAATACATAATATGCTGGCTTCACTGGATGAGTTCTTGAGGTGCCATTTATGCAAATGTTGAAATCAGTGAACTCGACAAGACTGTCTTCATAAAAATGGCAGCCAACATTATGACCTACACTTTTAATGTAAGTTTTGCATTCCATGGCTTGGTCCAGCTTGTGATGCCTGTTAATATTGAAAGGGCAATTAATTCAAATACAGTTCCGATCAATCAAGTACAAAAACATAATGTTTAACAACTTACCCCATTTCCTACAAATCAGATTTTTCCATAACAATTTCAAGTGGTGATTTAAATATTCTTTAGTATGAAAACAGTGGACTGTTCCCACATTGTCATTTTGTAAAGTCTTTCTTTCACAAATTTTAGCTCAGTAATTTTAGCAGAAATGTGACAGTTTACTCTTCATGGAATTTTTGAAATTGACAAATAGGACATAGCTAAAAACACGATCACCACTGTATTTGTTAGATATAAATATAAATTTTGATATAAAATGTACAAAATCACCACTGTACTTGCTAGACATTTGCAGTATTTGTCAAGATCATGATATGATTGAACTCATACTGCAATTTGAGAGGGAGAAGCATAACTCACATGTATCTGTATCACAATGGAGTAAAGGGAATTACAGAAGCATCAGAGAGGAACATGCCCAGGTGGGTTGGAAGAGGATACTGATGAGGATGACGGCAGAGCAGAGATGGCTGTAATTTCTGGGAATAGTTCACAAGGCGCAGGATAGATATTTCCTACAGAGGAAGAAATTCTCAAGTGGCAGCAGTAGGCAACCGGGGCTGACAAAAGAAGTTAAGAACTGCATAAAAGCCAAGGAAGGGGCATATAAGGTAGCAAAAGTGAGTGGGAAGTTGGACGATGGGGAAGCTTTTAAAATCCATCAAAATGCAATTAAAATAAAGCTATAAGAAGGGAAAAGATTAAATATGAGGGAAGACTAGTCAATAATACAAAGCAGGATACCAAAAGCTTTTTCAGTTATATAGCGTAAAAGGGAGCTGAGAGTTCATATCTGACCACTTTAAAATGAGGCTGGAAGGTAGTAATGGGGGACAAAGAAATGGCAGATGAACTTAATGGGTTCTTTGCATCTGTCTTCACTGTGGAAGACACTAGCAGTGTGCCAGAGGTCCGTGAGTGTGGGTGAGTGCCATTGCTATTACAAAGGGAAAAAGTGCTAGGCAAACTCAAAGGTGTTAAGGAGGATAAGTCATCAGGGCCAGATGGACTACATCCAAGTGCCTTGAGAGATGGCTGATGAAGAGATGATGGTTGCTTTGGTCATGATCTTTCAAGAATCACTTGATTCTAGCTGGTCACAGAGGAATGGAAAATTGCAAATGTCACTTCAATCTTCAAGAAAAGAGGGAGGCAAAAGAAAGAAAATTATAGGCCAACTAGCCTAACATCAGTGGTTGGGAAAGTGTATTATTAAGGATCAGGTTTTGGGATACTTGGAGACTAATGATAAAATAAGCCAAAGTGAGCATGGTTTCTAAGAAGGGAAATCTCGTCTAACAAATCTGTTAGAGGAAGTAACAAGCAGAGCAGACAAAGGAGAGGCAGAGGATGTCATTTATTTGGATTTTCAGAAGGCTTTTGATAAGGTGCCACACATGAAGCTGCTGAATAAGGTAAAGCCCTATGGCATTACAGGAAAGATGTTGGCATGGATAGGCAGGCAGGAGACAGCCAGTGGGAATAAAAGAGGCCTTTTCTGGTTGGCTGCCAGTTACTGGTGATGTTCCTCAGGGGTCAGAATTAGGACCTCTGCTTTTCACATTGTTTGTCAATAATTTAGATAATGGAATTGATGGCTTTGTGGCAAAGTTTGTGGATGATGCAAAGATAGGTGGAGGAGTAGGTAGTGCTGAGGAAGCAATGCAATTGCAGCAAGACTTCGACAGATTAGAAAAATGGGCAAAAATGTGGTAGTTAGAATACAGTGTTGGGAAATGTATGATAATGCATTCTGGTAAAAGGAACAATAGTGCGGACTATTATCTAAATGGGGAGAAGATTCAAACATCAAAGGTGCAGAGAGACTAACGAGTCCTCGTGCAAGTTTCCCAGAAATTTAATTTACAGGTTGAGTCTGTGGTAAAGAAGGCAAATGCAATGTTAGCATTTATTTCAAGTGGACGAGAATATAAAAACAAGGAGATAATGCTGAGCCTTTATAAGACTCTAGTCAGGCCGCACTTAGAGGATTGTCAACAGTTTTGGGCACCATTTTTCAGAAAAGATGTGTTGTCATTGGAGAGAATCCAGAGGAGGTTCACGAGGATAATTCCAGGAATGAAGGGGTTAGCATATGAGGAGCATTTGGCAGCTTTGGGCCTGTACTCACAGGGAATTTAGAAGAATGCGGTGGATCTCATTGAAACCTACCAAATGTTAAAAGGATTAGATAGGGTGGATGTGGAGAGGATGTTTCCTATGGTGGCGGTATCGAGAACTAGAGGGCACAGCCTCAAAATTGAGTGGCAACCCTTTAGAACAGAGGTAAGGAGGAATTTTTTTTTGCTGGAGAGTATCAAATCAGTGGACTACTCTGCCAGACTATGGTAGAGACCAAGTCCATGTAACATTAAAGCGGAAGTTGATCCTGATCTCAGCCATGATGCAATGGTAGAGCAGATTCAATGGGCCGAATGGCCTAATTATGCTCTTCTGTCTTATTGTCTTATAGACATAAACGTAGATTTATGTATAGAAAAATGTACAAAATCACCACTGTATCTGCTAGACATAAATATAGATTTTGGTATAAAATGCACACCTGACAATTAGGACGAAAACAAACCTCCTTTAGCTAGATGGTGGAGAATTGTAACTTAAGTTAAAAATCAATAATTTTCAAAGCAGTGTTTCTCTTTTGAATATTTAAATAAATAGAAAGGTATCAGGTGAATGGTATTAACCTAAACAACATGCATTGTAACCACTATGAACCTAAAAGATGAAATAGAAGCCTATGTGCTCTACTAGTGCCTTGTTAAAAATAGGATATGGGTCTTTTTAAAGCTTTTTGTCTAATTACATGTCTATGTTACTATATTGCCCAACAAAACTTTAAAGAATGAAGTGGTAACTGCAGATAATGTCAGTTGATGGCTTAATGTATCAATTATTAGTAATTCATCAGCTGTTCCCCATTTTGATGCTTGTGACATCTTATGTGATACTTTGTCAATTTGCTCTCATGGGAATTTATGACTTTATTGGGCTGTCAACATTGCTATTCATACCAATAATGGAGTCTGTAATTGATATCACGTGGAACATTGCTTCCATTCTCCCATAAACAGTCCATGTATTCCATGTTGTAAACAATGCATTGCAAGTTCTTGACTTTGGAATCCACGTGACCTGTATGGGAAAAAGACAAATTATTCATCATAATTGGAGTAAAAAGTGTAAGCATTGACAGTGGCATAAGAAAGAGATTTCCTTCCACAGTGATGAAGACAGTTAGCAGGTATGAGGATGGATTGGTACATATTATCCTGAGAATTTCCATCAGTTCTGCAGGGAGTTAACAGCATCGGTCTTTATAAGTACCAGAGAGCTCAGAAACACTGCACATACAGGTGCGATCATAGAAGTTCCCTATTTCCTGAGAGGTGCTCAGAGAAGACGATACTCCAAATCTGGATTCCTCACAGATTCCGTAAGAAAAAAAAACACATAGGAACAGAATTAGGCCATTTGACGAATCAGGTCTGCTCTGCCATTCCATCATGGCCAATTTATTAACCTTCTCAATCTCATTCTCCTTGTTTCTCCCCATAAACTTTGACACCCTGACCAATCAAGAACGTATCAATCTCTGCTTTATATTTACCCAATGACTTGGCCTGCACAGCCATCTGTAGCAATAAATTCTAGATTCACCACATTCTGGCTAATGGAATTCCTCTGCATCTCTGTTCTGAATGAGTGTCTCTTTATTCTGAGGATGTGCTTTCTGGTCTTAGACACCACTACTATAAGAAACATCTTTTCCACATCCACTCTATCTAAGCCTTTCCATATTCGATGTTTCAATGAGATCCTCCTTAATTCTTCCAAACTCCAACGAGAATAGCACTAGAGTAATCAAATGCTCCTCAGACATTAAGGTTTTCATTCCTAGAATCATTCTTGTGAACCTCCCTAAATTCTATCCAAAGCCAGTGCATCTATTTTTAGATAAGGGGCCCAAAACTGCTCACAATACACCAAGTGTGATTTCACCAATGCATTATAAAGCCTCAGCACTACATCCCTGTTTTTATATTCTAGTCCTCTCGATATGAAGGCTAACATTGCATTTGCATTCCTTGCCACTGACTCAACCTACAAGTTAAACTTTAGGAAGGCCAGCAGGGGGATATTCAAGTTCATCTGGACCTCTGACTTTTAAATTTTCTTCCCATTTAGAAAATAGTCTGTAGCTTCCTTTTAACAAAGTGCATGACCATACACTTCCCTGCACTATATTCCATCTGTCACTTCTTTGCCCATTCTCCTAATCTGACAAATTCCTTCTGAAGAGTCCCCATTTCCTCAACTCTGCCCCTACACCTACCTTCATATCATCCACAAACTTGGCCATAAAGCCACCAATTCCATCAAAATCATTGACATACAATGTGAAAAGAAGCTGTCCAAACACCAACTCCTGCAGGACATCACTAGTCACTGGCATCCAACCCTTTTTCTTCCCACTCTTTGCCTGCTGACAGTGAACCAATCTTCCATCTATGCTTGTACCTTGCTTGGAATAACCATGGACTTTTACCTTCTTAAGCAGCCTCATATGCGGCACCTTGTCAAAGGCCTTCTCAAAATCCAAGTGAACAACATCCACTAATTCTCCTTTGTTTATCCCATCTGTATTTTCCTCACAGAATTCCAACTAATTTGTTAGACAAGATTTTCCTTGGAGGAAAGCGTAGAGTGATATTTGCAATTTTCCAGTCCACTGCAACCATTTTAGAATCTAGTGATTCTGAAGATTTCACTGCTAATACCTTCACAAACTCTTCAGCTACCTCTTTCAGAAGCCTGTGGCGTAGGTGACTCATCTACCTTCAGACCCTTCAGCTTCCCGAGCACCTTCTCCTTAGAAATAGTAACTACACTCTCTTCTGCCCCCTAATACACATGAATTTTTGGCATACTGCTAGCGTCCTATGCAGTGAAGTTTCACACAAGTTACTCATTAAGTTCGTCCGCCATTTCTTCGTTTCCCCAATACTACCTCTCCAATATCCTTTTCCATTGGTCTGGCATCCACTCTTTCCTCTCTTTTAATCTCTATATATCTGAAAAAACTTCTTGTATCCCCTTTTATATTATTGGTTAGCTTACTTTCATAGTTCCTCTTTTCTATACTTATGGCTTTTCCATTTGCATTCTGTTGGTTTTTAAAAGCTTCTCAATCCACTAACTTCCCATTAATTTTTGTTATATTATATGTTCTCTCTTTTGTTTTTATGTTGCCTTTGATTCCTCTTGTCAGCCATAGTTCCCTTATCCTCCCGAGAATACTACTTTTTTTTTGGTATGTATCCATCCTGCGCCTTCCAAGTTGCTTCCAGAAACTCCAGACATTGCTGTTGTGACATTATTCCTGCTAGTGTCCTCTTCCAATAAACTTTGGCCAAGTCCTCTCTCTTGCCTCTGTAGTTCCCATTGCTTCATTGGAATACTGATACAGTACATCGACTTTAGCTTATCCCTCTCAAACTCATACCATGATCACTGCCTCCTAAGGGTTCTTTTACCGTAAGCTCCCTAATCAAATCTAGTTCATCGCACAACACCCAATCCAGAATTGCCTTTTCCCCAGCAGGCTCAACCACTAGCTATTCTAAAAGCCATTTTGTAGGCATTCTGCAAGTTCCCTCTCTTGCAATCCAACATCATCCTGATTTTCCCAATCTACCTTCATATTGAAATCCCACATGACAATCGTAACATTGCTCTTTTTACATGGCTTTTCTCCCTCCTGCTCCAATTTGTAGCCCACATGCTGATTACTGTTCTGACATCTGTATATAACTCCCATCAGGGTCTTTGTATCCTTGCATTCTCTTAACTCCACACAAGGGCTCTACTTCTTCCAATCCTATGTCACCTCTTTCTAAGGACTTTATGTCATATTTTACTAATAGAGACACCCACCACCTCTGCCTACCTTCCTGTCTGTGTATCCTTGGATGTTAAGCTCACAACTATGATCTTCTTTCAGCCTTGACCCTGTGATGCCCACAAAGTTATACCTGCCAATTTCTAACTCCGCTACAAGATCATCCATCTTAACCCATATGTGGTGTGCGCTCAGATATAGCACTTTCAGCCCTGTTTTCATCACCCTTTTTGATTTTGTCCCATGTTACACTTCAACTCATTCCACCCACTGCAATTTTGCCTGTCCTTCCTCACACTCGCTACACACTGCACCTACTTGTATATCAATTGCCCCATCCTCACCTCTATTAGTCCTGTTCCCACCCCCCTTGCCAAATTAGTGAATACTCTTTACAATAACTCTAATAAACCTCATCTGCCAAATTGTCCTATTCTTACCCTCACTGGTACCTGGCACAGGCAGCAGTCCAGAGGTTACTACCCTTGAGGATCTGCTTTTCAACTTCCTGGCTAATTTCCTATACTCTCCTTAAGAACTTATCCCCTTTCCCTACTTATGTTGTTGTTATCGATATGTATCATGACTTCCAACTGCTCACCCTCCCCCTTTAGAATGCCATGGATCCAATCTGAGACATTCCGGACCCTGACACCCAGGAGGCAACATTCTATCCAGGTGTCTCTGTCACGTCCACAGAATTTCCTGTCTGCTCCTCTAACTATGGAACTCCTTATTATTACTGCACTCTTCTTCTTCTTCTTCTTCTCCTTCCCTTCTGAACCGCAGAGCCAGAATCAGTGCCAGAGACCCAGCCTCTGTGGCTTCTCCCTATTAGATCACTCCCACCCCAACAATGTGCAAAGCTGTATACCTATTATTGAGGAGAATGGTTACAGGGGTACTCCCCACCAGCTGCCTATTCCCTTTCCCTCTCCTGACAGTTATCCAACTACCTGCATCTCAGGGGTGACCACCTGCCTGTAGCTCCTGTCTATCACCTCCTCATTCTGTCATATGAGATGAAGGCATCCAGTTGTAGTTCAGTTCATTAAAGTGGTCTCTAAGAAGCTGAAACTCAATGCACTTGGTGCAGATGTAGTTACCGGGGAGACTCCTAGAGTTCCCACATCTCACATGAAGAAAATTCTACTAACCCTGAATCCATTCTCAAAGTATAATCTAGAATATTACTGATCAAAGAGAAAACAGAGAAACTTACCGGAAATTTATTTGAAGCCTCCACCTATTCTCATTGAAGCCTGTTGGGCCAAAGCCTTCCACTCTAAACCTAGCGCATTCCAACAATGGTTGCTGTCACAATGGCAGTGATGTACCAGCTTGCTGAAGTTTTCCAATAGTTACACTGAGATTTTGTATTTATGTGTGTGTGTGTGTGTACGCGCGCACTTAACTCCTGGTGGAGTCGTCGGGGTGCCATCATGACAAGTTTTTGGTATGCTCATCATACGGCGTGTCTTCGACATCTGAAACTTGGCAGAGCCCATCCCTCTCCAGGTACACTGAGATTACTTCTCTCTAAATCCTACACCAAGTTAGACCTGATGTCAGTTCCGAAACTCCATTCATTTCAGCAGAAGGAGCTTGGATTTGACAAATAAGCTTCAGTCTATTGAATTTTATTGAATTATTACACTAAAAATAAGTTCAATGATTTTTCTAGACCTTAAGAGTCTTAATTTACTTTTAGCCTTAATGTTTTAAAATATTTCTGTAATGTTTAATGGTGTGATCATCAGTAATTTTGCAAGTTTCTACAATTTTGTCATGTTTAAAATGCTTGACAGTTTTGGCAGTCACCCAAGTGTTAAAGCATAACTTAGTTGGCTGTAAAAGAATTTCTGTGTTTGTTTTGGATCTGCCACATGATTCAATTGTGAGGTTAGATCCCCAGGTGTACACAGAGTACATGGAAATGAATACCTGCACATTTTAGTCACTGTGCCACCCGATACTGCGATGTACAGTTAAAATAATGACCCTGACATGTTTGTCCACGAATTTTCGAGCAACTTTACTAACATGTCTGTCAACTGAACCTGGGCTAAATCAGATGATATATTTTATGGAATTCCATTCATTGGCACTTCTTTGAGAATTTTTTTTTCGCCAGTTTGATGAGGCTCAGGGACACAAGAAATGAGTTGGTTGTTTCTCATACAATAACCTTTGTCTTTATCGTACAGACCAAGATGACTCACTTTCATGAGAAAATTCTGCAGATGCTGGAAATCCAAGCAACACACACAAAGTGCTGGAGTAAGTCAGCAGGCCAGGCAACATGCATGGAAAAAGTAAATTATCGGCGTTTTGCGCCGAGACCCTACATCAGGACTGGAAAAAACAATGAGAAGTCAGGAGACCTTCGTGCTCTGACTTCTCATCTTTTCTGCAGTCCTATTGAAGGGTCTCGGCCCAAAACGTTGACTGTTTACTCTTTTCCATGGATGCTGCCTGGCCTGCAGAGTTCCTCCAGCACTTTGTGTGTATGAATTACTTTCATTATTTCTAGAAAAAGTAGGATTGGCGATAAATAGCCAAAATATTCAACATTCATAGAAAAGTAACATACAAAAAGAGCAATGGCCTTGTACTGATATAGAAACTGTCATGCTCAGCATCAGAGCAGTGACTTAACACATTGACTTGAATTTGCAAATCTAACAAATACATCCCATTATGTCACATGATCCAGAGAACAAATGCTTATTACACCTACTTACTGCAGACCTCAATTTTCTTTAGAATGTGTGGTCTTGACTGAACTATGGATATATCATCTTAAACCACAGCACAATTGTGATACTAATTACAGGAATATATTATATTTGCACGCAGTTTCCACTGATTTTTCAATTTGGCACTAAATCTAACGTCAGCTCAGACCATGAGAGGGCCTGCGTTGGGCATTTTCATGCCTTACAAGGCGCAGAGTGGAAGTCTGTGTGAGGTGCCACTCCTTGCACAGACACTAGAGCAATGTGTGATTAAGTGCCTTGCTCAAGGACACAAACACACTGTCACAGCTGAGGCTCGAACTAGTGACCTTCAGATCACTAGACAAACGCCTTAACCACTTGGCCACGTGCCCAACACACAATTTGGCACAGTACATGGATAATTTAATCAATAGGCCTGAAATCAATTAATAGGAATTTGTTTAGACGAGTTAGCATATATTCAAGAATATACTGTACATAAAACATTTATTCAACAACAGTTAAGCTCACCTTATCATCTATCAGTTTGCCCTTGTGAGGGTGATAGTGACCTGCACTCTTTAAATATTGGAGTATATTTTTACTTGATCTATTTGTAAAACGTGTGCACTCTGGTCAACATGATTTGGCTGCAGGTGATGATATTTCTGATTGGCCTCCGCCCTTCTCTTTTTACAGGTAGAATCAATGGTTTATGAGATGCTGTTGAAGGAGCCTTGTGGAGACAAGTCGAATGATGTACCAGGTAGTTGGTTAACTGGTCATTATAATTTGTCCTGTGATTAGGCTAGGATTGAATAGGTGGGTTGCTGGTCTTGTTGGACAGGTAGGCTCTGTTCTGCTCTGTATCTCTAAATAAGTAAATAAATACCATAAATCCCATATGCTGGGAGAGAGTACTTAGAGTTAGGGCAAGCCTTAAATGGTGCACAGATTCTTAAGTGTTGCTGAAGAAGCATTATCTAGGCAGGCCTTTTATTTGTGCCTCAGAGACTGAGAAAAGGTCTCTGTGAGACAATGAGACACCCAACCTGTGATCTAATATTGCAAACTTATATTTACACAACTAATCCTGTTCACCGGAAATCCTGAAACGTTGACAGTTATTGTAAGTCAAGGGGACTCTTTGATTGGAGGGGTAATTTTCCCACATAAATAATATCTGCTATGGGGAGAGTATAACCTTTACATGTTTGATTGCATTCTACAGGCCGTTGCCCATATTTTTATCAAATGGTTGCTTGTTTAGACTTTTCATAAGCAAGTTAAGAACCATTGCTGTGGGTCTGGAGTTGTGAATAGTCGATAAACAGCAGTACAGGTTTCCCCCGCCATCCGAAGGTAGAGCGTTCCTATGAAACGGTTCGTAAGCCGAAATGTCGTAAAGCGAAGAAGCAATTACCATTTATTTATATGAGAAAATTTTGTGAGCGTTCGCAGATCCAAAAATAACCTACCAAATCATGACAAATAACACATAAAACCTAAAATAACAGTAACATATAGTAAAAGCAGGAATGATATGATAAATACACAGCCTATATTAAGTAGAAATACTTCTCTACAACGATTGACTGCACAGATCTCCGTAGCGAAAATCTCACGCAAGCGCTCTCGGCAGAAAATCTCATGCAAGCGCTGTTGGCATAAACGCGCTCTCCAGTAACCTGTAAGCTATGAGGCTGCCAAATCTACCAAATAACACATAAAAATACACGGCCGATATAAAGTAGAAATAATGTATGTACAGTGTAGTATCACTTACCGGAATCGGGAAGACAGCGCAGAGCACACTGATGATGGTGTGTTGGACTGAGTCGTCACAGGTTGGGTGGTGCAGTGGCCCCCACCCGATACATTGCCGCAAAGAACACAGCAGTAGCCAGGAGGTGCACAGCACATCTTTAAGAAAAAAGCCGAAATAAACATGCTAATTAATTAGGTGCCGCCGACACGTAATTGTCGGCCCAGATCAGAGGTGATGCAATCCGAAATCGGCACTGATCTGGGCCGACAATTATGCATCGGCGTCACCTAATTAATTAGCTTGTTTATTTCGGCTTTTTTCTTAAAGATGTGCTGTGTGCCTCCCGGCTACCGTTGCATTCTCCGCGAATCGGTACAGTATCTGTCCGGGGCCCGGGGGTTGGGGTGGTGGGACACGGGGGTGTCATCTCATCATCGATCAGGGCAGGCAGCTCATCTTCTCCTATGACTGCCTGCCTCGATGTTGAAGGTCAAGATTTGTCGTCTGCTGTGGCTGATGTGGAAGGCTTGCTTGACTGCTGAGCCTCGCACATTTTTCTATCATACAGTTGTTTGTAAGGACTCAAACCATCCTGCAAATATCCCCTAGACCTACGTACCCTTTCAAAATTAAAGTCATTCTTTATCATTGCAGCGAAAATCTCATGCAGTTGCTTCACGTTCATTTCGCTACTGCATTCGGTTTCGATTGTTATCCTTTCCTCTTCCAATTGCATCAGCTCTTCATCTATCAGTTCTTGGTCATGAGATGCCAAAACCTCTTCAACATCATCTTCGTCAGCTTCCACAAGCCAAATTCACTTTGTCCTTACATTGTTCATCACGATCGAAATGCTTAATTATGTCTAGTCTTACGCTAAGTGTAACACCCTTACGAGCTCTTTCAGGCTTTTCCGATACCTTAGAACTCATCTTGCTAACAGCTGCTCAATGCAATGTGTTAAAGCAATGCCGTTCCGAATCTGGGGGAGAGCGGCTGCTCGGGGCGCGCACTGCCTTTTATCGCGCACTGATTTTTTTGCACACTGCCTTTCTTCATAACAGTGAAAACACCTTCTGAAAGCAAAAACAGGGTACTAATGTAGGTCTTTCGTAACAGTGAGGTTTCGTAAAGCGAACGTTCGAAAAGCGGGGGACACCTGTGTATGCATAAAATGTATTATACTCTCTGGGACTGGATATATTTTGACCCTTTTTTTACACATCATGATTCTTGATTTGAAATGATGAATGCAATGCTCAGTATATACAATGAGCTTGAAGACACAACATGTAGATTATATGCTTTCACTGTATATAAACTACTACTATTTAACATTTATATATTCTCCTTTAATGGCTTTATAATTACATAATTGGCAATAATAATGGGACCTCAAATTGCCTTTCCTTGAGACCTTTAAAGGACACTGACGACAGCAAATTTTACGTTAGCTTGGAGTGCCCTTCATGTGGAATCTTATTGATATAAGACTACTATCTTTTGCGATGCAAGTACTGAGTTTGAGTATAGCAAGCCCCAGTAGCATGTGATCTTGTCCTTGATTTATCACTGGACACTCTTGTTATGACACAAAATTTGTGAATAGGATAGGGAAGCATGCTACTCGTGCCTAACCACATCATGACCTTTAACACGAATGACTGAATTCAAGAACAACTTAGCTTGTCTGTCGAATAAATGATCATGTACTACAATGCAAATAATATTGTAGAGGCTGAAGGCAAAACGATACCTTGAGAGTCTAAAACAATGGGCCATGCAAGAATAAAATAGCAGCACTACTAACAGAGGCAGGAACAGGAGCACATGACACAGTCAAAGCTTCTTGTAATGCACAAAATGAAATATGCAAAGTTTTATTATGACTAGAGACTAGAGAATTAGCATAATCCAAATCCAATGGAACCAGCCCAAGGAGCTTTGTAGAGAAAGGGAATTCCCTGTTACCAATTGCTACTCAATAGATGTACTACTGATGAGTTATGTCATTTTTATCTCAAGAGTTTGCTTCAGATAACAGCTTTGGATTCTGGTCTGTTCTATTCACACACTGTGAAATAGAATAACATGCTCCCAGACATTCCTATTTCCATCTTCAAACAGAGTAGCTGAGCTGGAATAGTAAAGGATGCCCTCAATGAATAAGGATTACAGGAATTTTCAAAGTTCAGCATAAACATTACATGGCCAATTTTATTCTGAAATACTCAGCCCTTCCATAAAACTCTTCAACGTACACTTCTACAGTACTACTGACTCAACCTTGCTCAATAAATTCTGCTTCCAGAGTTGAGCAACAATTGAGTCCAAAAGATCATTGTGACACAAAGCAGATGGGGCATGTATTCAAACAAAAGAATATGTTTATGTCCTTAGCCTCCCTACCTAATCTCTCTCATAAAGAGTAAGAACCTGGTTACAAAATCCAGAGTCAGATGGAGCTGAACCAAAGATGGAGAGAGAGCCACTTGATTATGAGGATATTGGATCAGGTTTCAGGGACCGAAATTCAAGTAGGTCTGAAAGGTAGAATCATCTGAGTTCAAATCTGGTGTCAGACTACTCAGAAGTTGATTCAACCTCAAAATATGCAAGTCAATGAAGGCTGAAAACTGTTTTCAAATTGTTATTCATTTTAAAAAATCCAATTGAGAGTCTTATAGGCAGGAGGATCACCTAAATGTCTACTTGGTAAATTAATAAGAACACATCTCTTAGCAGGAGTTGAAAACTCATCAACTATTCTGCCTTGTAGGTCAATCACATTTCTGGTGATGCATGTACAGTATAAGTACGTTCAGTATATGTACTCTGCCTGAAAGCATTTGTGAAGGCATCACAATTTCTTGTTTTAAAGATAGGTTTTGATGATAATTTTGAAATTTCACGATTATCATTATTTAGATAATCATCTTATTCCAGATTATTTAATTAAGTTCCCAAGACGGTTTGCCTCTGAAAAGAAGAAGAGAATGTTCCCAAAGAAATCTTTCTTCCTCAGCACTCCCCTGGGATCAAGGATGACTTACTTCCATGCCAGTTTAATGGGGTAAAGGGGGCTAATTAGGTTGTTGTAGTGTCTGTAGGTCCTTGCAGAATATTGACTATTAAAGAGACCTTGGGGCACAAGATCTTTTATGGTTGCAGCACCACTAGACATGTGGTGAAGGTGGCATACAGGATGTTTGCCTTCATTAGCCAAGCCACAGAATATAAGAGACATGAGGTCTGGTATAAGATTTGGGTAAAATATTGATTAGGCCACAGCTGGAATATTGTGTGCAGATGTGATGACCACACTGTAGGAAATACATGGTTGCTCTGGAAACTGCCGAGGATGAAATGCTTCTGTTTTGAGGAGAGACTAGTTGACTTGCCTTGCTTTCCTTGTAGAAGCAGAGGGGTACTGATTAAACTGCAAAATATTATGAGAGGCATGGAGAGGATTGTAAAGGAACTTTTCCCATGGCAAAGGTCATTGATATTTTAAGGTGAGGAGGAAGAGTTTTAGAAGGGGTCAGAGGAAGAATTCTTTCATTTTGAACATGGACTGGAATGTGGAATGCACTGTCTGTGTGGTGGTTGAAACAGGTACCCTCACAGTATTCTAAAAAGCATCCTCATGAACAATTAATCCTAAGTCACAAAGTTCTGGTCGGTGGTATGATTTTAGTCAGAGTGTTGGATGGTTGGCCCCGTGACTACATGGTAAGTGATCCATAATTCCCAGCACTTCACGGCGAACATTTATTGTTGGGGTAAGAGTGTGATGCATCTGGGGCTGGGCCGGACCTCCCGTTACCGTGGTGTCCCTTGTCCACCGCACCAAAGACACATCAGCTCAATTGCCAAAAGGTATGCTACAACTACCGTGTTGCAATGACGCATTTATAATTCTGTTTATTGAAAAGAGAGGCAAAAGGGTTGAAAGTGCACAATTTTATATTAGATTTGATATAGAACAAATGTGTAATCAATAAATGAATCACCATGCATCACCTTGCAAAGCAGAGGTGAAAGGTGAATCATGATTTTCTGTGGTTTAAATTACCTTCCGCGTACGGCCGGTACTCTTTCTTGATCCATTCGCTGTGTATTTCAGTTCCATTTTCACAATGCTCTTTCACTAATGTCTGGATTTTCACAAAGATTCCCTTGTTGAGGTTAAATCCATCGGTGTGCTTCAGTTGCCCGGTGACTACATGCTGAAGAAATATAATACACACATTTCCATTAAGGGATAAAAATATCTTTGACTATTCTGAAAAGCAGTGTGGTAAATTTTACATTATAACTCTAGTTCTTGGGACCAAAAAGTCAGGGTCATTCCAGCAGAGGAAGTAACCATTCAGTTCACCTCATCCAATCCTTCTCCGCTTGATCATCCCTGCGGCCCTGCAAGTTTACTTCCATCCATTATCTAACTCAGAGGCTCCCAGAGTCTTTTTTTTATGCCATGAACCCCTAACATTAACTGAGGGGTTTGTGGCATCTGACTCCTTTCTGAAATAATCTATTATGAACTTCTATCACCCCTTCATAGGCTTGTGTATCACTCATTACAAAGCATAATAGAGCATCTCTGTTTTCTTAGAAGAAGGAGGAGGCTTGGCACATTACCAAACACTCTACAACCTCTACAGTTGTACTGTTGGGAGTATTATTGGTTTCATTATGGTCTAGTACAGCAATTTGAATGTATACAAATGTAAAAAGCTACAAAGAGCAGTGGACCAACCTCATACATCATAGGCACATACATTGGAGGCATCTACATGAGATGTTGCCTCAAGTAGTCAACATCTGTTATCAAATATCTTCACCATTTGGGTAAGGCCATCTTCTCACATGTACAATTGAGCAGAAGGTACAGACACCTCAATTCCCACACCATTACATTCAAGAACAACTACTTTCTTCCAACTATTAATTTCCTGAACCAACCTACACGATCTTATTAACTACACTTTGGCACTCTACTGTATATGGCAAAGTGCTCAACAGTGTGACTACTTTTCGGTGATCCTTCTTTAAAAATCTTATAGTTAATTTATGTTTTTATTATGAATTTTATGTCCCTAATGCTGTCCTTGTGATGCTGTTGCAAGCAAACTTTTTATTGCACTTATTTCAAACATGATAAGAAACTTGACTTTGGCAAATAAAGTTATTCCAAGCATCTCATTATATCTATGGAAAACTTCTTCAATCTATTCATTCCCCTCACCTACCTCCTTCCTTAACTTGCTTCTCCCCTTCCCAGTCCTGACGTTAGTCCCAGACATGAAACACTAACTTTTTCTCCCTCTATAGATACTGACAGATCTGCTGGCATTTTACGTTTTCTGTTTATTTCAGTGTAGATAATTACTTGATGGACATAGTGGTTTGAAGGAGTGTATCTGTGTTGTATGGCTGCATAATAAATTGTAATCTTTGCACTAACTGTTGTTGAACATTGCGACATATTATCCTCAAGTCAGAAAAATAATCATTTACCATGTCTATAAAATTTTTCAGTGAGGAAGATCTAAATTAAATGGAGTAATTTTCAAGATGGATAAACATTTACTCTTCTATTTACTATCCATTGAAAGTGCCACACATCATACTTTATGGTTCAGCCAGCCTCCCTTAATCTTCTGTAATTACCCAGACTATTCCTTCTTGTGCAATCTCAAAATATAATTATTTGTTTGGACTGCTGTGCTAATCTCAATTTCACATGTTAGCTATTTTCTGAAATGTGTTGTCAAATACTGTCAGTCTCATGTTGTTGGATCACACCCAGCGCTTAAAGAGTTAAGAGTATGATATTAATTTCAAAAATCCCAAAAGAGAACAAATCTCTTTTTTTTTCTTCTATCTGTCCAAATAAACCCATACAAAATGAACTTGAAGAGATACAGGTTAGCTTTTGATTAGAAGACTAAGGAGAGCTATGAACATTCTCTAAAATTTTAGTTATGAAGAAGACATATTATATCAATAAGTTTCATTTACCTTACAATTCGTTGAGTCTACGTTGCAGTAGAACAACATGTACCGTACCGTACAAATCATCCTGCCAGTCAAACTGAGTGGAGGTTTCCAGTGTATGTGAAGTGGCCCGAAGTGTCCAGGATCAATAATCTGTACATCAGTAGGTGGGTCAACTAAAACAAAATAAATTCTTTTTAATAAAGGAGAAAATCAGAATCAAAAGATTGAAGAGTATGTTTTAATAATTGTACACAATTCCAACCTTACCTGTTGTCAGCACTCCCGATGTCAGTCTTGGCTGTAAAACTATAGCAAGGAAGAAAGCAGCTATGATGTTGAGACCCATGCTTGAAAGACTTCTGATCAATAATGTGTTCACAGAATGACTCGAAATTACCTTGAAAAGAACAAAAATATGCAGATACAAATCATATATGTACTAGCCAAGTATATGTGGAAAATACCAAGCACAAATAGTCATGACTTGTTCATGACTAGTCTGAACAATCCATTTCCAATTTACTGTTTTAGCTGAGGCAAATAATATCTTATTTTTAAAGAACAGGATATTAAAAGCAGTACTTAGGATTATTTACTCAATTAAATGATATCACAGACAGCACATACACTTGCCTCTGATTGTACTGAATTGAAGCAACTTTAAGATCTCTACTTTACAATTCAAGATCACTTTGAGCTGACAGTTTCAAACTTTCCTTTTCATGTTCCACAATGTTAATTTGAATCTTGTTAATGTTCAGACTCGCAATCTAATATTTTTGTTTACACATATAGAAATTTTAAGAATCATTAAAAACCAAACTTCTGTTATTTCCCTCCAGGAGGACCGCAACCATATCATGGTTTGGAGGCTTGTGTGTCTCAACAACCCAGAAAGCCATGTTGGCAGGAGTCAAGGCTTTATGCTCTGGCTCTTGGTAGGGTCACCCATGCCAAACAGGTCAAAGGGTAGAGAACAGACTAAGAGTGGTCCACCGGCCCTCCAGGTTCAGGAGTTCAGCTCAGAGTTAACAACTGTGACTGACAAAACAACATTGTTACAGAAACAGCAGTGAAAAATCCTTCTACTCTCTGAGTGCGATAGTACTCCTGAGTCTCCACCTGGGACTTACATGACTGACAGTAGTGAAAACCGGGAGGAAACTACTGACACAGTGAAGGAAACCCTGAACATCGCCGGAGATGGAGAACCTACATTGCTGTCCTAAATGCCAGTGGTGTAACGGGCAGAATGTCTGTTATTTCTAAACTTCATGATTCTGATGACAATTAGTTAAATGTAGTTCCCCTATATTTTAAGGAGCTCAATGGTTTAAGATTATAGACAGTGATATGCATACATTTTTAATTCCCATCAAACTGCGAATGAAATGCAAACACTAAAACCTATGAAGGGAAAACAGAATGAACACATCAATATTTATATTGCTCAATAATCTATTTTCTGTTCCCCTGCAGAATGAAAGGTGCATTATTTATTGTTATATAAATTTCCTCGACATGCTCGATGAGGTCCAGGTACTGATCTGTAAATAGGACATGTTGTCTGTGATGAAATGCTGTTAAACGCTGGCGTGTGCTGATAATGGAAAGAAAATTGTAGGGACCTGGAATTAATGGGTGAGGTGAGAGGGAATTTAAAATAAGTACCACAAAAATGGATAAGATTATGTCATAAACACTGATGAGGTAGCGGAGCTTCAGATGCCTGAGTAGTTAATACCAGAGCTCACCAATAGAGGAGGAAAGCATTTTTGGTTGTGAGTGTACTGTTTGAGATACTCTGCTATCTGAGATACACAATTCAAATTCACGATCATTTACTCCTCTTAAAAAGATACGTAAATATGATCTCACTATCATATAAGTCTCTCCACAATACTTTGGAATGCTATCAACTTTGTACTCCCTTCAGGCCTAAATGAATAAATTCTTTTGCTCAGTACCATCCAGAGAGCAGGATGAAGAATTTTGCATCAGCACATACATCGATACATTCTGGTGAAAAACATTCACTCAGTAACACTCGGGATTCATGCCAAATTAACATGAGAAATGGTGCAACTGCAAAGGTGTGACACCAAAGCTGGGAGTTCTGTTGCTACTGCGCAGCTGGAAAAGAAGGGCAAGAACCATTTAGAGCACACTCTCCATAGCAACCACGGAGGAGTATAAGGGAGAAAGTGCCATGATTACATACCTTAAGGAAGGCCCTTTGTGTGCTGGGAGAAAGGCATCTGACGGGACCAATGCAAGAGGAGATTGGCAGAAGGCACTAATACAGTCTTGTGCAGTCATAGGGTAATTCAGCAGAGGAAAATGAGTAGTGAACAGAATGCAGAAGAGATTTACCAAGATGTTGCCTAGAATGAAGCATTTTGATTACCAACAGAGACTCACAAAGTTAGATCTCCCTGAACCAGAGGGGAATGAGATTGATATGATTATGAAAAATTATAAGGGGTGTAGCAAAGGGGAGCAGTTTTCAAATGTCTACCCTATCAGAGGTGAGTAAAACCAGAAAAATTGAAACTTCGAAGTAACTTTTTTTCTCAAAGTATGTATCTGTCACCATATGTTAACTTGAGATTCACTTTCTTGCAGGCATTTACAGGAAAATAAAGGAATACAATAAAATTTATGAAAAGCTATACATACCAAAGATTGACAAGCATCCAATATACAGCAGTGGACAAATTGTGCCAATAATAATTTATTAAAAAGTAAATAATATTGAGAACATGAGCTGTGGATTCCTTGAAAGTGAGTCCATAGGTTTTGTAGTCAGATCAGCACTGAACATAGAACATTGAAAAGTACACACAGAAGCAGGCCATTTGGCCCACAATGTTGTGCTGAAACAGCAAAAAAGCAAATCAAAAACATCCAAATGCTAATCCCTCCTACCTACACCATGTCCATACCCCTTCATTTTCCTTAATCCATGTGCCTATCTAAATGTCTTGTAACAGCCTCTAATGTATTTGCCTCTACTACCATACCAGGCAGGGCATTCCAGGTGTCCAGCACTCTCTTAGTAAAAACAACTTACCACTCACATCCTCCTTGAACCTACCCTCTCTCATCTTCAACGCATGCCATTTGACATTCCAACCCTGGGAGATAGATACTCTCTGCCACACTGTCTGTGCCTCTCATAAACCTGTAAACCTCTGCCAGATCTCCCCTCAGCTTCCAACGCTCCAGAGAAAACAACCCAAGTTTATCCAGCCTCTCATGATATCACATGCCCTCTAAATCAGTCAGCATCCTGGTAAGCCTCTTCTGCACCCTCTCCAAAGCCTCCAACATCCTTCCGATAGTGGGGTGACCAGAACTGTATGCAATACTCCAGATGTGGCCTAAGCAGAGTTCTATAAAGTTGCAACGTAACTTCTTTACTTTTGAACTCAGTTCCTCGACTAATAAAAGCAAGCATTCCATAAGCTTTCTTAACCACCTTATCAACCTGTGTCGCCACTTTCATGGAGCTATGAACTTGGAACCCAAGTTCTCTCTGTTAAGAGTCTTGCCCTTAATAGTGTGCTGTCTCCTTGCATTTGCCCTACCAAGGTGTAACACCTCACATTTATCAGGATTAAACTCCATCTGCCATTTCTCTGCCCACATCTGCAATTGATCTATATCACACTGTATTCTTTGCCAGTTTTCTACACTCTCCACAACTCCACCAATCTTGGTATCATTTGCAAACTTACTAACCTACCCATCTACAATTTATTTATATACATCACAAACAGCAGAGATCCCAGCACAGATCCCTGCAGAATACCAATAAATAGAGACCTCCAGTTCAAATAAGTCTTTTCAAGCATTACACCCTGTCTTCTTCATGCAAGCCAGTTCTGAATCTAAACAGCCAATTTGTCGCAAATCCCATGCATCTTAATCTTCTGGATTATCCTCTCATGAGGGTCAAACACCTTACTAAAATCCACATAGACAACGTTCACTTCCCTACCCTCATCAACCTCTCTTGTCACCTTGTCAAAAAACTCCATCAAGTTGGTAAGATATGACCTGCACCACACAAAGCCATGCTGGTTTTCCCTCTAATATAGAGAATAGAAGATGCTGGGAATGGGCTGCCAAGTGCAGTGATGGAAAGAGATAAGATAGCAGTGTTTAATGGATTTTCAAATGCTTATATATCCTATCCCTAAGAATTTCCTCCAGCAATTTCCCTACAACTGATGTGAAACGTACTGATCTACAGTTCCAAGGATTTTTCCTTGGTCCCTTCTTAAATAGAGGTACAACATTAGGCATTCACTAGTCCTCTGGGGACCTCACCTGAGGCTAGAGAGGACACAAATTTACTGATGAAGGTCCCAGCAATCTCCTCTCTTGCCTCTTCAATTACCTGGGGTAAACCCCATCAGGCCCTGGGGATTTATCCACCTTAATACTCATTAGGGGGCCCAAAACTTCATCCTCCTTCACCTCCAGATGCCCTATACACTTATCACTGATCCCCTGGTCTTCCATATCCTTTTCCTTGGTGAATACTGAAGCAAAGTACTCATTAAATACCTCACACACACTCTTCACATCCAAGCAAATGTTCTCTCCCCCTTTATCCTTGAATGGTTCCACCCTCTCCCTAGTTATTCTTTTGTTATTGATGTATGTGAAGAATGATTTGGGATTCACTTTAATCCTTCTTGCCAAGGACTTTTCATGGCTCCTCCTGGCTCTCCTAATTCCATTCTTTAGTTCTTTTCTGATTTTTAAAAAAATTCTCCTCTTGTGCTTTGTTTGATTGTAACTTCCGAAGCTTTACATACTTTTCCTTTTTCTTCTTGACTAAATTCATCACGTCTCTGGACATCCAAAGTTCTCTTATCTTTCTATACCTTTCCTGTTTGAGTTAAGTGAAATCATCCACACCGGTTTAGGAGCCTAACGGTTGTTGGGTGATAATTGTTCTTGAACCTGGTGGTGTGGGACACAAGTCTCCTGTACATTCTGCCCGATGGTCGTAGCGAGAAGAGAGCATGGCCTGGATGGATGAGGCCCTTGATGATGGATGCTGCTTTCTTGTGACAGTGCTCCATGTAAATGTGCTGAATGATGGGGAGGGGTTTGCCTGTATTGGACTGGACTGTATCCAACACATCCTGTCGATGGTTGGCCCATTGTGGGACGAAGAGTCTGTACCTGTGCTGTACCATTCTGTGTTTGTTCGCAATGTCATGTTGTTTCAATAATAAAAATAAAAATTATGAAAATACTTAGCAGTTCAGGCAACATCACTGGAAAGACAAACATTTCCTACTTCCTGAGGAGACTGAGGTCCTTTAACATCTGTCGGACGATGCTGAGGATGTTCTACGAGTCTGTGGTGGCCAGTGCGATCATGTTTGCCGTTGTGTGCTGGGGCAGCAGGCTGAGGGTAGCAGACACCAACAGAATCAACAAACTCATCCGTAAGGCGAGTGATGTTGTGGGGATGGAACTGGACTCTCTGACGGTGGTGTCTGAAAAGAGGATGCTGTCCAAGTTGCATGCCATCTTGGACTATGTCTCCCATCCACTACATAGTGTACTGGTTGGGCACAGGAGTACATTCAGCCAGAGACTCATTCCACTGAGATGCAACACTGAGCGTCATAAGAAGTCATTCCTGCCTGTGGCCATCAAACTTTATAACTCCTCCCCTGGTGGGTCAGACACCCTGAGCCAATAGGCAGGTCCTGGACTTATTTCCTGGCATAATTTACATATTACTATTTAATTATTTATGGTTTTATTACTATTTAATTATTTATGGTGCAACTGTAGTGATCCCCCAGGATCAATAAAGTATGACTATGACTATGACTATGACAAAGACAATTTGTCCTGGTATTCTCTGCTACAGATGTTGTCTAACCTGTTGAGAGACACTGGCATGTTTTGTTTTTTTTAATCCCAGTTTTTTTTTAAATCAGCAACTTTTTGACTTTCTCCTCATGCCATCCCTTTCTCCTGACTACCCCTGTGATTCTTTCCCTTTTAAACATTTCTCCTCTAGCCCCAGTCTACTTGTAACCTACAATGATGACAACGACAGAGAATACCTTCCTGGTGGACTTTAACATCAAATTATCCATCCCTAGTGAATCATTGTTGGACTCACTCTACAGCAAGTACATATTTAAAAAAAAAGTCTCAGGCATGAACCATTTGCCAAGTTTTTTTCCATAACAAACCATTCCAGAAACATGGAATTTCAGAAAACAATAAACTCTACAGTCAAACATTTTTAAACACAAATGTATAGTAGAGCATTTAGTATTTTTCAGTTTTTAAACTTGTTAATCATGTCAACTTCTGTATTATTCTTTTTTTTCACTAATTCTTATTTATCGTTCCTTATTCTCGCTGGTCCCTTAATGCTTTAATGTTTCGGGACTGTTTTTTTGTGTCCATTTCTGTGAAGAAGTCAGTTGATTTCCCTAGGACATAGATAGGACAAAGGAGGAGGTCCTGAAGAGAGATTTCCAGGAGTTAGGAAGAAAGCTGAGAAGCAGGACCTCCAGGGTAGTAATCTCGGGATTGTTACCTGTGTCACGTGCTAGCGAGGGCAAGAGTCGTTGGATCAGGCAGATGAATGCGTGGCTGAGAGGCTGGTGTAGGGGGCAGGGCTTCAGATTCTTGGATAATTGGGATCTCTTCTGGGGAAAGTATGACCTGTTCAAAAAGGACAGGTTACACCAGAACCCGAAGGGGACCAATATCCTGGTGGGAAAGTTTAATAGAGCTGTTAGGGAGGGTTTAAACTAATTTGGCAGGGGGATGGGAACCGGAATGATAGAGCAGAGGAAGGGGATAACAGAAATAAATCTAAGATAGTGAGCAGTAAAGATGTCAGGAAAGACAGGCAGGTGATGGGGCAAATGTGTAGCCATTGGGATGAGTTGAAGTGCAATAAAGTTGCAGTGAAATCAAAGCAAAAAGTATCAAATACTGCTCTTAAGGTGTTGTACTTAAATGCACACAGCATAAGGAATAAGGTGGATGATCTTGTTGTACAGCTGCAGATTGGCAGGTATGATATTGTGGCCATCACTGAGACCTGGCTAAAGGATGCATGTCTCTGGGAGCTGAACGTCCAAGGATACACGGTGTATCGGAAGGATAGGAAGGTAGGCAGAGGGGGAGGCGTGGCTTTATTGGTAAGAAATGATATTAAATCGTTAGAAAGAGGTGATATAGGATCAGAAGGTGCAGAATCTTTATGGGTTGAGCTAAGGAATAGCAGGGGTAAAAAGACCCTGATGGCAGTTACTTATAGGCCTCCAAACAGCTGCAGGGATGTGGACTACAAATCACAACAGGAAATAGAAAAGGCTTGTCAGAAGGGCAGTGTTATGATAATTGTGGGGGATTTTAACATGCGAGTAGATTGGCAAAATCAGATCGGCACTGGATCTCAAGAGAGAGAATTTGTAGAATGTCTGTGAGATGGCTTTTTAGAACAGCTTGTTGTTGAGCCCACTAGGGGATCGGCTGTACTGGATTGGGTATTGTGTAATGAACCGGAGGTGATTGGAGAGATTGAGGTGAAGGAACCCTTAGGAGACAGTGATCATAACATGATTGAGTTCACTGTGAAATTAGAAAAAGAGAAGGCGAAATCTGATGTGTCGGTGTTTCAGTGGAGTAAAGGAAATTACAGTGGCATGAGAGAGGAACTGGCCAAAGTTGACTGGAAAGAGACACTGGCGGGAAAGACTGCAGAGCAGCAGTGGCTGGAGTTTATGCGAAAAATGAGGAATGTGCAAGACAGGTATATTCCAAAAAAGAAGAAATTTTCGAGTGGAAAAAGGATGCAACCATGGTTGACAAGAGAAGTCAAAGCCAAAGTTAAAGCAAAGGAGAGGGCATACAAGGAAGCAAAAATTAATGGGAAGACAGAGGATTGGGAAGTTTTTAAAACCTTACAAAAGGAAACCAAGAAGGTCATTAAGAGAGAAAAGATTAACTATGAAAAGAAACGAGCAAATAATATCAAAGAGGATACTAAAAGCTTTTTCAAGTATATAAGGAGTAAAAGACAGGTGACAGTAGATATAGGACCGATAGAAAATGATACTGAAGAAATTGTAATGGAAGATGAGGAGATGGCAGAGGAACTGAACAAGTATTTTGCATCAGTCTTCACTGAGGAAGACAGCAGGATACCGGACACTCAAGGGTGGCAGGGAAGAGAAGTGTGCACAGTCACAATTACGACAGAGAAAGTACTCAGGAAGCTGAATAGGCTAAAGGTCGATAAATCTCCTGGACCAGATGGAATGCACCCTCGTGTTCTGAAGGAAGTAGCTGTGGAGATTGCGGAGGCATTAGCGATGATCTTGCAAAAGTCGATAGATTCTGGCATGGTTCCGGAAGACTGGAAGATTGCAAATGTCACTCCGCTATTTAAGAAGGGGGCAAGGAAGCAAAAAGGAAATTATAGACCTGTTAGCTTGACGTCGGTGGTTGGGAAGTTGTTGGAGTCGATTGTTAAGGATGAGGTTACAGAGTACCTGGAGGCATATGACAAGATAGGCAGAACTCAGCGCGGATTCCTTAAAGGAAAATCCTGCCTGACAAACCTATTACAGTTTTTTGAGGAAATTACCAGTAGGCTAGACAAGGGAGATGCAGTGGATGTTGTATATTTGGATTTTCAGAAGGCGTTTGACAAGGTGCCACACATGAGGCTACTTAACAAGATAAGAGCCCATGGAACTACGGGAAAGTTACATACGTGGATAGAGCGTTGGCTGATTGGCAGGAAATAGAGAGTGGGAATAAAGGGATCCTATTCTGGTTGGCTGCCGGTTACCAGTGGTGTTCCACAGGGATCAGTGTTGGGGCCGCTTCTTTTTACATTGTACATCAACGATCTGGATTATGGAATAGGTGGCTTTGTGGCTAAGTTTGCTGACGATACGAAGATAGGTGGAGGGGCCGGTAGTGCTGAGGAAACGGAGAGTCTGCAGAGAGACTTGGATAGATTGGAAGAATGGGCAGAGAAGTGGCAAATGAAGTACAATGTTGGAAAGTGTATGGTTATGCACTTTGGCAGAAAAAATAAACGGGCAGACTATTTTTTAAACGGGGAAAGAATTCAAAGTTCTGAGATGCAACGGGACTTGGGAGTCCTCGTACAGGATTCCCTTAAAGTTAACTCCAGTCAGTAGTGAAGAAGGCGAATGCAATGTTGGCATTCATTTCTAGAGGAATAGAGAATAGGAGCAGGGATGTGATGTTGAGGCTCTATAAGGCGCTGGTGAGACCTCACTTGGAATACTGTGGGCAGTTTTGGTCTCCTTATTTAAGAAAGGATGTGCTGACGTTGGAGAAGGTACAGAGAAGATTCACGAGAATGATTCCGGGAATGAGAGGGTTAATATATGAGGAACGTTTGTCCGCTCTTGGACTGTATTCCTTGGAGTTTAGAAGAATGAGGGGAGACCTCATAGAAACATTTCGAATGTTAAAAGGCATGGACAGAGTGGATGTGGCAAAGTTGTTTCCCATGATGGGGGAGTCTAGTACGAGAGGGCATGACTTAAGGATTGAAGGGTGCCCATTCAGAACAGAAATGCGAAGAAATTTTTTTAGTCAGAGGGTGGTGAATCTATGGAATTTGTTGCCACGGGCAGCAGTGGAGGCCAAGTCATTGGGCGTATTTAAGGCAGAGATTGATAGGTATCTGAGTAGCCAGGGCATCAAAGGTTATGGTGAGAAGGCGGGGCAGTGGGACTAAATAGGATAAAATGGATCAGCTCATGATAAAATGGCAGAGCAGACTCGATGGGCCGAATGGCCTACTTCTGCTCCTTTGTCTTATGGTCTTATGGAAGAGATACAGGTGATGTTTCAGGCCAAAACGTCGACTGTACCTCTTCCTAGAGATGCTGCCTGGCCTGCTGCGTTCACCAGCAACTTTGATGTGTGTTGCTTGAATTCCCAGCATCTGCAGAATTCTAGTTGATTTCCCTGCCTTTTCCCAATTCCTGATAACACTTTTGCATCTTTAATTGTAGATACAAAACTTCCCCACACTGTTTTTACCACTTTTATAGATCTTTGCTTCTGCTACTTTACTTCCATTGTTTTTGTTTTGCTTCTCCTTGATAATTTCTCAATCCCTGGTTGATTTCTAAAGTGATTCACATTTCATATTTTTGACAACTTCATACACCTCTTTTTAGGATTAATATTGTTTTTTCAAACTAGATTCAGATGAATCATTCATTCTACTGAGATTTTGTTCCATAAAGGAACACATGTTCCACACGTTATTACTTACTTCTTCAAATGCTCTCCATTGTCTGCCCACCATTCACCTATCATTGCATTTTCTCAATAGTTCATTCATAATTTCCTTTGTTTGAAATTCAAATATACTTATTATCAAAGTATATATATGTCACCATATACAACCCTGAAATTCATTTTCTTGTGGGCATACTTGGTAAATCTATAGAATAATAACCATAACCGAATCAATGGAAGGCTGTTCAATGGAGACTTCAGCAGCTGATTTAAAAAGTACTACTTTCAAACTCAATGTCAAAATCTCTCATATTATGGTCACTCTTTCCTCAAGGTTCCCGTATAACAAGATCAATTAACTCTTTCACTTTGCACAAGATCTAAACCAATCCTTTCCATTCTTTGTTCCTCAACATACTGATCTAAAAAAATGATTTCACATGCATTTGATGCATTTGTCCTACTAATTTTACTTGTGCAGTCCAGCTGCACAACAAAGTTTCCATGGCTCCTGTGTCACCGCTTAGAACATGCTCCTCTAACTTACTGATTTATGCCATGTCCAATATTACTAGTATCAGATAGTTTTAAATTGCTCTCACCAATTTTTCTTGCTCTTGGCTTGACCCAAACTGTTTCCAATTCTACATCATGATTGACCAAGGCAAGATTATTTCTCATCACTGTACTGATCTCACCCCTCATTGGTACTACTATTCTGCGTCTTTCTTTCCTTCTAAATATTGAACATCTTTAAAAATACAACTCACATCTTTGGTCACACTACATCCCTGCCCCCATCCCTCTTACACGTTGTCTTTTCAAGCCTTTGCCATCTAGATAATTCCTATTCGCATCTACTTGTGCCATTACTTTTATCTATCCTGTGAATGGTATGAACATTCAGATATAGAACTTTACATTCTACCAAATTTACAATTTTATTAACTTTGATTCCATTTGCTCTTTTCTTTCACTCTACTGCATATGCATTTTGAGGACAATAAGCAGAGAAAATGGCTAGGGTGAGGGGTAGATGGCAAGGGCTGGAAAAGGCAGCATGTGAGAGGGAATGTAACAGCATGGGGGTGGGAATGTGTGACAGAGTTGTAGGAATGAGGAGTAATACAGTAATGAGGAAGTATTTGAGAGGAGAATGAATTGACAAAAGTGTGTAGAAATGGACAAGCAGGTGATGAGGGACATTAGGGAGCAGCAAAGTAGTAGAAAGGGAGAGAATAAGACCACTGGAGCAAAACTAGGCCATTCCAGTCTGTTCTGCAATTCCATATGGCCGGTTTATTATTCCACAACCCTATTTCCTGCCTTTTCCACATAACTTGTAACACTTTACTTATTAAGAACCTATCAACTTCTGCTCCAATGACTTGGCCTTCACGGATATATGTGGCAATGAATTCCACAGATTCAGCACTTTCTGGCAAAAGTAATTCCTCCTCATCTCTGTCCTAAAGGGATGTCCTTCTATTCCAAGGCTATGCCATCTAGACCTAGCGTCTACCACTATGGAAACATCCTTGCCATATTCACTCTATCTACACCCTTTCAACATTCAATAGGTTTCAATGAAGTCTCCTCCCCCCACATTCGTCTAACCTCCAGCTGGTAGTGGCCCAGAGCCATCAAACACCTGGCTTCTCGGCATTCCTTGGAAACTAATGAATGCTAAAATCGCATTTACCTTCCTTATTGCCCACTCAATTTGTAATTTAACCTTTAGGAAATCCTGCACGAGGACTCCAAAGTCCCTTTGCACCTCTAATTTCTAAATTTTCTCCCACTTAAAAAATAGTCTATGTCTTTATTCCTTCTATCAACGTGAATGGATATACACTCCCCTACAGCTTACTCCATCTGCTAGTTCTTTGCCCATTCTCCTAACCTTTGTCCTTTTGCAAACTCTCTACTTCCTCAACCCTACCTGCCCCCTCCAACTATCTTCATACTTTCTGCAAACCTGGCCACAAAGCCATCAATTCTATCATCCAAACCATTGACACATAACATGAAAAAAGTGCTCTCAACACTGACCCCTGCATAACACCACTAATCACTGCCAGCCAGGGCAGAAATCAGGAATCATGGCACTAGGGAGTTCATTAGTCTCGTGGCCTGGGGAAAGAAGCTGACTCCTATCTAACAGTCTGAGGGTTGCTTGGGGGGGGGGGGGAGTGCAGTGGTCATTGGATGGATGGGAGGGATTATTGATAATGCTAAGGGCCATGCTTCTTTCCCCAGACCATGAGATTGCTGAACTCCCTGGTGCTACCCAGATCTCACCACGTATGAAGTACCAGTAGCATTATACTGTTCAATTTTTAAACTTGTCATGTAAAAACACATTATTTGTATTTATTTGTGGTAATACTACTTTTTGTGTTACGTATGAGTTATATACACCGTATTGTGCACCTTGGCCCAAAGGAACATTGCTTCATTCGGCAGCATACATCAAAACAGTTGAAATTACAATAATCTGGAACTTGAACATGAACTTTGCCCATCTCTTCAGCTTCCTTCCTCTCCAACTCCATCTGTTTGCCTCAAAGTCATCGACCAGTAACGAATGGATAGGTGGAAGAGAGACCCCAATGATCCTCTCTGCAGTCCTCACAATCCTTTGTAGGGACTTGCGTTCAGATGCCTTGCAATTCCCGTACCAGATGGGCAAGCAACTGGCCAGTACACTCTCATTGGTGCTCCTGTAGAAATTGGTTGGAAAGAGCAGGGGGTGGAGCTTGGCTTGCCTCCATCTCCTCAAGAAGTGGAAACGCTGCTATGCTTTCTTAACTAAAGAGGTCGCGTTGAGGGACCAGGTGAAATCATCTGTTATGTGCACTCCCAGAAACTTGGAGCACTAAACTTTCTCCGCGGAGGAGCTAGTTATGTACAGTGAGGAGTGGTCAGCTTGCACCTTCCTGAATCCACATTCATCTCCTTAGTCTGGTCCACTTTGAGAGTTTGTTACTGAGCTCACACCACACTACCAATTTATACATCCTCTCTGTATGCTCACTGTCATTGCTGATGAGGCCAACCTCTGCTGCATCAACCACGAACTTGATGATCCAGTTGGAAATGGATGTGGAGAGGTGTAGGCGGAGTGGAAGAGTGAGATGGCCAAGGTTTCGGGAATACTAGAGAATTGATGGGAGAGGAGGAACAGGAAAAGAAAAGAGCAAGAAATGAAAGATGCAGGGAAGGGATGATGGGGAAAGAAGAGACAAATAGTGGATATTAAGTTGAAGAAAAGGAGTGAGAGAGATGAGAGATGAGAAATGGTTGAGAGAGAAAAATATTAGAGGAATAGAAGATATTCACATGAGGATAAGGGGTGGAGGGGTGAGAGATGTGGAGGAGGGAAGAATAGGTAAGGATAGAGTAACAGAGGGTAGGCTACAAAGAGAATTAGCAAAAAGGAAGAGGGAAGGGTGGAAGGGAGGGAAATGCGGGGAAGGTGAGATTGAAGGCGGGCAATAGCAAGGTGAGAACATTAAAAAATAAATATCACTCAAAGGGTGGCAAAGCCTGAAGTTCACTGTCTGAAAATTGCATAGTATGGTGACAGAAAAAGAAAGTGCAAAATTCTGGTACTTAGCCTGGCTCTGAAGGTAAGGGAGGGGTGGGGGGAGAGAAGAGGTAAGCTGTAGAGATAGGGAATTCAGTAATTAGAGGAACAGAAAGGAGGTTCTGTGGACAAGAACAAGATTCCCCAATGGCACGTTGCCTCGCATTTGGCAGGGTTCAGGACATCTCAGTTCAAGTCCTCACATTCTTAAGTGGTAGGGTGAGCAACCAGAAATCATGTTCTATGTAGGTATTAATGACGTAGGGAGGAAGAGTGACAAGGTTCTGCAAAGTGGGTTCAAGGAGTTAGGTGCCAAGTTAAAGGACAGAACCTCTAGGGTTATGATCTCAGGATTGCTACCCATGCCATGAGCAAGTGAGGCCAGAAATAGAAGGTTAAACCGTTTAATATATGGTGTAGGAGTTGGTGTAGGCTTCAGAGTTTTAGATCACTGGCTCTCTTCCAGGGAAGAAGGGACCTGTACAGAATAGACAGTTTGCACCTGAACTGAAGGGGGACTGATATCCTGGTAGGAAGGTTTGCTCGTACTGCATTGTGGGGTTTAAACTAAAGTTGCAGGGGGGAGAGGAAACAGAGTGGCAGAACAGATAGTGGAGAGGTTGTGGAGACAGAAGTTGCTAAGAGCTCAGACAGGAATCAGGAATCAAAAGGTTGAGTATGGTGCAACTAATGTCCTGACCTGCACGTTTCAATGCAAGTAGTATCCTCGGAAAGGCAGATGAGCTCAGAGCATGGGTCAACACCTGGAATTATGGATATTAGAGCCATTAATGAGATTTGATTGCAGGAGAGGCAGGACTGGGGGCTTAATAATCTGGGGTTCCATTGTTTTAGATGTGACAGAGAGGGAGGGATTAAAGGAGGAGGGTTGGTGTTACTAGTCAGGGAAAATGTCATGGCAGTGCTCCATCAGGACAGACTGGAGAAAATATCTAGTGAGGCATTATGGATGGAACTGAGGAATAAGAAAGGTATGACCACGTTAATGGGACTATCTTGCAGACTACCCAAGAGCCTGCAGGATTTAGAGGAACAAATTTGTAGAGAGATCACAAGCAACATAAAGTTGTTATAGTAGGTGATTTTAACTTTCCACATATTGACCGGAACTCTCATACTATAAAAGGACTAGATGGGAGAGAGTTTGTCAAATGTGTTCAGGAAAGTTTCCTTAATCAGTATATCAAAATCCCAATGAGAAAGTGTAATACTTGATCTGCTATTAGAGTATGAGACAGGGCAGGTGACAAAAGTTTTTGCAGGGGAACACTTTGCATCCAGTGATCATAATGCCATTAATTTCGAAGTAAATGTGGAAAAACATAAGTCCGCTCTGTGGTTGACATTCCAAATTGGAGAAAGGCCAACTTTGATTATATCAGAAAGGATCTGGCAAGTGTGGATCAGGACAGCTGTTTTCTGGCAAAGGTGTATTTGGTAAGTGCAAGGCCTTCACAAGTAAGATTTGAGAATACAAAGCTTTTATGTGCCCATCAGAATAAAAGGTAAAGATAACAGGTTTATGGACTGACTGACAGGTTTAGGGTTAGTCATAATGAAGGGTCTAGGCCCGTAACGTCAACCGTACCTCTTCCTAGAGATGCTGCCTGGCCTGCTGCGTTCACCAGCAACTTTGATGTGTGTTGCTTGAATTTCCAGCATCTGCAGAGTTCCTCGTGTTTAGGTTTAGGGACTGTAGTTTACAAGAGATAAAGACGTTGGCTTTATGGGAAAAGATGGTTGCCTCTCTGACCGGAGGCCTCTGACTAGTGGTGTGCCGCAGGGGTTAGTGCTGGGTCCATTGTTGCTTGTCATCTATATCAATGATCTCTATCATGAACTTATCATCTATATCTGGATATAAAATTATGATGGGTATAGATAGAATGAATGCAAGCAGGCTTTTTCCACTGAGGCAAGGGGAGAAAAAAACCAGAGGACATGGGTTAAGGGTGAGGGGGGAAAAGTTTAAAGGGAACATTAGGGGGGGCTTCTTCACGCAGAGAGTGGTGGGAGTATGGAATGAGCTGCCAGACGAGGTGGTAAATGCGGGTTCTTTTTTAACATTTAAGAATAAACTGGACAGATACATGGATGGGAAGTGTATGGGGGGGATATGGTCCGTGTGCAGGTCAGTGAGACTAGGCAGAAAATGGTTCGGCACAGCCAAGAAGAGCCAAAAGGCCTGTTTCTGTGCTGTAGTTTCTATGGTTTATGGATAATATGGTTAACTCGATCAGCAAATTTGCCGGCAACACCAAGATTGAGGGCGTAGTGGACAGCTAGGAAGATTACCAGAGCTTGCAGTGGGACCTGGACCAACTGGAAAACTGGGAATACAGATCCATAATTCATTGAAAGTGGCATCACAGGTAGATAGTGTCATAAAGAAAGCTTTTGTCACAATGGCCTTCGTAAGTTAAAGTATAGAGTACAGGAGATGGGATGTTATGTTGAAGTTGTCAAAGGTATTGTTGAGGCCTAGTTTGGAATTTGTGTGCAGTCTTGGTTACCTACCTACAGGGGAGATGTAAATATGGTTGAAAGAGCACAGAGAAAATTTACGTAGAATGTTGCTAGGACTGGAGTACCTGAGTTATAAGGAAAGATTGTTTAGGTTAGTACTTTATTCCTTAGAACATAGAAGATTGAGGGGAGATTTGATAGAGCTTTACAAAATTATGAGGCTTATGGATAGGGTAACTGCAAGCTGGCTTTTTGCAGTGTGGTGGGACTACAACTAGATGGGTTAAGAGTGAAAGGTGAAAAGTTTAAGGGGAACATGAGGGGAAACTTCTGCACTCAGAGGGCTGTGAGGTGTGGAATGAGCTACCAGCATAAATGCTGCATACAATCTTAATTTCAGTGTTTAAGAAAAGTTTGGATAGGTATATGGATGGCAGGGGTATGGAGGGCTATAGACCCAGTGGAGGTAGATGGGAGTAGGCAGTTTAAATGGTTTAGCACAGACTAGATGGATCAAAAGGCTGATTTCTGTGCTGTACTTTTCTATGACTCTAAATGGTGGATCTGGATCAACAAACAAAATGCTGGAGGAACTCAGCCAAGGTGGAGAGAAATGAACAGCTGATGTTTGTGGTTCGGACCTTGTATCTAGGCTGGACTGCAATGTGAAGAGGTTGGCATGGAATATCCCCAATCTCAGCTTTCTCTGAAGTTTGTATATATTTCACATAAATTTTGGATAATATGGGTTTAGTTACTCTGAGCTTCTGCATCACGCTGACTCATTCTTTTAACCCTCGGTTATCACGCGGAAATTAAAACCATCGTCTCATTCTGGAGTATAGCATGAATTTATGACGAAATGGTGGTAATTTCCAACACAGCCCTGACCACCCACGAAAATTTCTGGAAATTAACAACAGACAACATCCTGTGTTTACATTTGTCGTTACACACGAGCGGAACAGAATGCAAAATGAACGAATACTCAGTTAAGCGGAAGAATTAAGTGAGAAGGCACAATTCGAAAGACTACAGCACGATTAAAAACTCTTGTCCATGAGCCTCTCTAACTCTATTCAAAGAGTTAAACGGCATCAATAGATTTAAACAATTGAACTCATTGCTGAAGCTTTGTTTTGACCACAGAAGAAAATACTATCTACCTGTGCGATTTTCAAAGCAAAGACGCCTCCTCACGTTAGCTCATTTATATTGTGGGTTCTACCTGAAATAACCTTTATATATAGAACATAAAATATAGATCACACACACACACACACGCACACGTATATATATATATATATATATATATAAAATGATAAGAAGAAGCATTCTAACAAACTCCGCTCGGATCATTAACTTACATCCAACTTTAAACATCAGACCCGTAAGCCCTAACGCGAGAGAAAAAAAAAGAATGATGTTACCCTGGTGGTATATTTTAAACTGATAAGCGATCGCACTCAGTGGACCATCATCCCAATACCTCTATGTAAACATCTAACACTTACCGCATGGATTAGATTCCGAAAAACCATTAGAGGATTTTTTTTTTTAAAAAAAAGGGTAAAACGGCATTAAAAGACCTTGTGTTTATTCAAGTGATCGGCCAATCCATATCCCGCACGTCTTGAAAGATAATTAACAATATTACCGTCGGTTCATTTTATACCTTGGCGATTATCATTGCGATATTCAGAGGCTGCCATTTGAAATATGTTTCGTTGAAATATAGCATGTTTACAATTCTGACAATTATAACGATTCCATTGCATGGAATATAACCGTTAGAAAATAACCACAATCAAGTGATACGTACCAAATGCAGACTCTCGTGTCTTTGGTTCGGCGATCTCTGTCTTTTGGCTAAGTTTACCTGATTGAGTATACGGCAGATTATGTGGTACGTCTCCCTCTACTTCTGAGTAATGCGACGAATGTTGGCCAACTGTACTTATTTGTATGTAATGAGATACTAAAGCATGAGCCGGCGAATGAAAAGAGGAAAGTTTAAACCACAGATACTGAAAGTTTAGGATGAAATCAGAACGTGCTGAATGCTTAATCAGACCATGCAGCTGGGGCGGGGGGAGAGAGAGATGGCACTGTTCCCGCTGGATACTTTATGAAGCGGCCAGCTCTGACACGAACTGGATTCCCGATGATATTGGTAGTTACCATCTGGCCACGAGTAGTTTTCCTTGCCCTAATGATGCGCAGTATTTCCAACTTACTTCAAATTTCCATCATCACGTCTCTCTATGCTTTTACTTTCCCGGACCCCTTATAATAGCAGCAAAATTAATACTGTCACCACAAATCTCCAATCCATCACGAACTTACCTTAAAACGTGCTTATTTTCTCAGATTTCCCTTTCCGATTAAGGGTTGATAACTCTTTCCCTATACCTACCGATTCTGCATTTCAGTATCCGCAGCCTTGGTTTATAGCAGGGTACCGTTCACTGCCGGTTTACTATTTCCTGTAAATCCAAATTCAATAAATTATTCTCTTTAATTGCCCCACCCTCTGACTCATTCTTCCATCCCTTCCCCGTCCCTTTTCACCCTCCAATTCTCTCCTTCTCAAAGACACTCGGGACTCATCAAACTGAAATATAACTTCACACCCCTCCACACTACCCTTGAAGTCATTTGGAGATTACCTGAGCAAGTGGTTGAAATCGAATACACTTGTACAGAAACGATCACCAGATGGGAACGCCATGGTGGGTACGTGTGGTCCGAAACTTATCATGATCAACATTGCAACGCGGAATGGCCAATAAAAGTTGCTCATGCTAACAGTGATAAATAAACACAATATTTTATTATAGTGAGCTGTAAAGTTATTCCTGAAGTGCTGTTGAGTTGGGAGAGCCAAATGAAGAGTGATCAGTTGCAAGGCTAGAAGTGAGAGTGTGTGGGTTAGGCTGCGTGTTCTTATCATATTTGGTACAAAATATTACAGATTTGAGTGGCTGTCAGAACAGCTCCGCAAATAAAGGATTGGAGTTATGGAAATTGGATAGCGTTTACAAATAAATTCAGAAACTGATGAACCATACAATGCAATGACTTTATCCAATAACTGTATCAATCTTGGTAAGTTTAAACAACCTGTGTAGCTTCAAACGAGATCCAGTGCCACACCTTCCAGAGCTCACTCTGTGTATTCAGATGTTACCTATGCTAGATGACCCTGGCTAGAAGTTCGACTTAAGTACTTCTCCAAGAACCTGCCCCAGAGCCTTCTGTGACAGTTCTTCTCCAAGGTTGTTATGCTCGTTCATGCTGCAAAGAAACTTTTGATGCAACTTTTGTATACCCACTGCCATTGCATTGATATTTATGGCCAATGGCATGACAATAAGCCAATTCCTTTCTCCATCCGTATAACTGTTTCTTTAGTTTCTTCAAATTGCTTCTGGCACTATCAATTTAACATGTCAACCACCAGTTCTGCAAGAAGACTGCTCAACAGAGCATCCAGACTTGTTCAAGTTTATCATCATAGGCATAAATAGCATGGAAATTAGTTTCTTGCCCCACCAGCACAGAACATTACAAACGTAAACAAACAAACCTAAATTAACAAATTATACATACCTTACACATCTGATAAAAAACATTGACATAAGTGCATGTTTAGAGAGAGAAAAAGGAGCCTCCAAGGTAATATTGTGTGTTTCTCCTGTCAGCTTGGGTACCTGATGGCAGCTGCTTTTGACACTTGAGCTAAGGGTCTTCAGGCTCCTATATCTCCAGCCTGATAATAGCATTGACAGAAGGACATGGTCACAATAAGTTTCTTCATGTTTAACCGATTTCCCCTTCCAAAAGCCCACAATCAGTTCTTTGGTATTGCTGACGTTGAGTAAAAGGTTGTTACGTCACCACTTAACCAAGGGACTTGTATGCCTCCACATTACCATCTGTGATTCTGCCAACTATTGTGGTGCTGTCTGCAAATCTGTAGGTTGCATTGCAGTTGTGCTTAGCCACAGTGGTAAGTTTAGAGTAGAGGGGGAGGGGTGGGGCTAATGACACAGCCCTGAGGTACACCTGAGTGATGGTCAGTGAGGAGATAAAGTTCTTGATCTCTACTGATAGTGGTCTTACAGTGAGGAAGCAGAGGATCCAATTACAGAAGAACTTGACATGATGGAGTTTAACGTCGAGCTGAAGTCACTGAAGAACATCCTGACGTACCTTGTTTCCAATATACACGTGGTTCAGAACAGAGTGGAGATCCAGCAAGATAGTGTCTGTTGGCTTACTGTGATAATAGATACATTGAAGTTCAAGTTCATTGCCATCTGTCTGTACATAACCAAAAGAAACAATGTTCCCCAGGACCATGGTGCACCCACAATACATATATCACACACAAAGCATAAAACAAAATATTACCACAAATAAGTTAATAAAATACAATTCAAAATGCTTGTGGTACACAACACAGATAAACAGAAAATAGCTCGCTTTCCTAGTGGTGAGACTTCTGCGATGACAGGGTATTGATTAGTCTCACAGCCTAGAGGAAGAAGCTGCTACCCTTTCTTGCAGTCCTGATCCTGATGCTCCTGTACCACCTTCCTGACAGTAGTTGGTCAGAGATTGTGCAATTGGTGGTAGGGATCCTCAGAAATGCTCCAGGCCTTTTGTGTACAATTCTCCCAGTAAATGTTGCAAATAGGCACAAGGAGAAAGGGAAAGAGAACGGGTGAATAAGTGGCAAACAGAATACAGCACCTGGAAGTGTATGGTCATGTACTTTGGTAAAAGGAACATGAGCATAAACTAATTTCTAAATGGATAGAAAATTCAAAAATCTAAGGTGCAAGTGATGTGGACTCCTTGTGCAGGATTTCCTAAAGGTTAACTTGCAGGTTGAATTGATGGTGAGGAAAGCAAATGCAAAGCTACATTCATTTTGAGAGGTTTAGAATACAAAAACAAGGATGCAATATTGAGGCTTTTAAGGCACTAGTGAGGCCTCACTTGGGAGTATTGTGAGCAGTTTTGAGCCCTTTATTTGAGAGTTCAGAGGAGGTTCATGAAAACGATCACGAGAATGAAAGGGAGAATGTATAAGGAATGCTTGATGGCTCTGGGCTTTTACTCACTGGAGTTTAGAAGAATGAGGGGGGACCCCTTTGAAAACTATTAAATGTTGATGGGGCCTAGATAGAGTGCATGTGGAGAGGATGCTTCCTATAGTGGGGTAGTCTAGCCACCTCACCTCCTCTGCCTTAATCTGACTCAGCCACATTACCCAGCCCAACTCTCATGCTACAGTAACATATCAGGGAAGGTAAGGGTGTCATATCTCTAGCTAACAGATTACACAGCAGTGCCATGTGTCTATGTTCTTCAGCAGTCTTTCTGAGGTCTTCATCTTGTTTACCCCACAGTCTGCACATTAGCTAGGAGGACACTAGGGATCAAGCCATTGTGTGTTTCTGGCACAATGGAGGTCTTCTGCATAATTCCAGGTGCCATATTTGCCTTCTGCTTTGTCCAAGTAGTGACTACAAGATCACTGATGTATTTAAATAGCTGAAACACATTAGTGATCTTTGTTAGGGCAGTAATCACAGCTGCAGATTTGAGCTGAAAAAACGTTGCCACTCTCTAGCCCCATTAAGTGACATAAATGGTTAGCAAAAACAATGGGTCTTTTTATTGTTCACATTCATTTAACCTACCTTACTATAAGTACAAACCTGGTCCAGTTTTAGAGTCAGAATACCACAACTTATATTATGACAGATCAGTTATTACAGATAGCACAATCCATAGTAACTGTCCGGATATAATAATACAAGAGAAGCAAGCAAGAACAACTTATTTAATAGATATAGCCATTCCAAACACACATAACTTATGGAAATCAATGTGAAAAACAACAGAAATATGCTGAATTAAAAGAGGAAATTGAAAGACTTTGAAACATGAATAGGGTATACATTGTCCCGATAATAATATCTACAACTGGTATCATCCAAAAGCATTAAACAATTAGGACTACACAGTAATTTCTCTATAAATCTTCAGAAAGCCACAGTACTAAACACGAGTAGAGTAGTCCAAAAGTTCCTGGCAATTGAAAAATGAGCGTGCTTGCCTAGGCCCATACCACAGCTGAGAAAAAATAAATGATAATAAGATAGATACTATAAATGAACAATAATTATTCAAGAACATGAGATGAATAGACCTCAAAAGTAAGTCCATAGGTTGTGGGAACACATTTCAGTGTTGGGGTGAGTGAAGTTATCCTCTCTGGTTCAACAATCTGATGGTTGAGGGGGTATTAACTGTTCCTGAACCTGGTGGTGTAGGTCCTGAAGCTCCTTTACCTTCTTCCTGTTGGCAGCAATGAGAAAAGAGCATGGCCTGATCGTGTGCTCTTTGGATGATGGATGCTGCTTTCATACGAGAGCACTCCATGTAGATGTACTTAAAAAGGATCTTACCCATAATGGACTGCACTGTATCCACTACTGTCAGCGTTCATCAGATATGAGATTTAATCAGTGAGAGAAGAGTAACTGCTGCATACTTGTTCTTGCAGAAACATGGCTCCAGAATGTGCCATGCACCATGAGTCTTCAGACCATGCCCTTCAGGGACTTGTGCTAATATAATTTGTGATTATGTGCTACTGTAATTACAATATGTGTTGTATGTACTGTGTTTTGCACCTGTGTCTTGGAAGAACAGTTTTATTTAGCTGTCTGAATGTATATGGTTGAAAGACAATTGAACTTTATTGTATAATTACACAAATCCCAACTGAATACTAGGATGCCAGTTCTGTTTCACTTTCCCAATGGCACTTGGAAAGGTTGGCTCCCCTCTCTCTTTCCGCCCAATTACAAGTATGGAGGGACTTTTACTCCTGCTTACAGATCATTGCATTTACTTTCAAATTTTTGATTTTACTCTATTTTTTCTTCTCAAGATTCTTTCTCTGCTAGAGTCTGAAATTTTCACAACTGTAATACTGTGGTGACCCACTTTCTACGCAGGCAAACTGGCTCACAAAATGGCGTGCGCGTCAGCAGAGAGGCCAGCCCCAAAATGGCGCTGGGCCGCCTTCTTCACCAGCAAGGGGAGAAAGCCCACGCGCGGGAAGAGACTTTTGTAATGCACCTCTGACATCATTTCCGCCCAGAGTGGGTGGGAATGGAACTGCGTAAAAGCCAGTGCCGCGAAGTTTGAATGAACCAGTCTCCAGTGCAACTTACAGACTGCATGTCATTATTTCTAGCTCTGTGTGTAGCACGTCGCTACATTAGTGACCCCAATGGTCCAAATGGGATTTGGACCAAAGATGATCGACTCTTCATCTGTTCACGCAGTTTCACTAAAACTGCCAACTTTCTGGAGGCTGCGACCACGCGTGTGGTTTGACTAAGCAGAAGCCCAGTTCCAGATTCTGCAGATATCTTCTGACTCCACACGTTACTATTACGTGGTGAGCTCTCTTGACCAGAAGACAGCCATCTAGATTGAGGATTTCATACAGTCACCCCCAGAAGAAGGCAAATATGCAGCATTCAAAGCGCTACTCATAGGGACATTTGGCCTCTCATGGCGTGAGCGAGGTGCCCGCTTGCTGCACCTGGACAGTTTGGGAGACAGGCTGCCATCAGCATTAATGAACGAGATGCTGGCCCTGGCTGAAGGACACAAGCCCTGCCTCATGTTTGAGCAGGCATTCCTAGAGCAACTGCTCGAGGACATACATCTGTTACTGGCCGACGCAGATTTCAGTGACCTCCGGAATGTGGCGGCCCGGGCAGACGTGCTGTGGAAAGCCAAGAGGGAGAGCGGGGTATCCGTTGGACAGATTACCAAGCCATGTGCCCAACAGCAGGCCAGACCAGGCCCGGCAACGGAGCGCACACAACGCAGAGGCAGGAGTGAGGAGGCCAATGAACAGTGGTGTTTCTACCACCAGCGGTGGGGCACAAAAGACTGCCGTTGTTGCCCGCCCTGCAAGTTTCCGGAAAACGCCAGGGCCAGCCGCCGCTAATGGCTATGAGGAAGAGATGAAGAGTTGATCATCTTTGGTCCAAATCCCGTTTGGACCGTTGGGGTCACCAATGTAGCGATGTGCTACACACAGAGCTAGAAATAATGACATGCAGTCTGTAAGTTGCACTCGAGACTAGTTCATTCAAACTTTATGGCACTGGCTTTTACGCAGTTCTGTTCCCACCCTCTCTGGGCGGAAATGACGTCAGAGTTGCATTACAAAAGTCTCTTCCCGCACGCGGGCTTTCTCTTGTACGTCTGGGACAAACAGTCGGGACACCGCTTCTTGGTTGACACTGGAGCGGAAATCAGCATCTTACCCCCGACAGGGTACGACACCTGCAACAGGGAGCGGGGACCCACCCTGAGGGCCGCAAACGGTAGCACGATACGGACCTACGGCACCTGCATAATGCAGCTGCAGTTCGGCGCCAGCTGGTTCACTTGGGACTTCCTTCTGGCCGCCGTGGCCCAACCGCTCCTGGGGGCGGACTTCTTGCAAGCTCACAGCCTGCTGGTCGACTTGCAAGGGAAAAGACTGGTCCATGCCAAGACTTTCCAGACGTTCTTCCTGGGTGAAGCCAAGCTGCCGGCCCCACACCTGGACTCCATCACGCTGTCTGACAATGAATTCACCAGAATCCTGGAGGAATTTCCATCGGTTTTGGCACCGCAGTTCACAGCAGCCATGCTCAGACACAGAGTACAGCACCACATTCCGACCCAGGGACCACCCCTCCACACCCGTGCACGAAGGCTCTCCCCGGACAAGCTCCACCTGGCGAAGGAGGAGCTCAAGTGGATGGAGGAATTGGGGATTGTACAGCGGTCCGACAGCCCATGGGCCTCCCCCCTGCACATGGTGCCCAAAGCAGCTGGGGGCTGGAGACCATACAGTGACTACCGCAGACTGAACAAGGCTACAATTCCAGACCGCTACCCCGTGCCACACATACAGGACATTTGCAGCAAACCTGCATGGGGCAAGCATCTTTTCCAAAGTAGACCTCGTCCGGGGATACCATCAAATCCTGGTACATCTGGACAACATCCCTAAAACAGCACTCATCACCCCGTTCGGCCTTTTCGAATTCCTCCGAATGCCGTTCGGTCTAAAGAATGCCGCACAGACGTTCCAGCGGTTAATGGATGCGGTGGGATGTGACCTGGACTTTGCGTTCATCTATTTGGACGACATCCTCATAGCCAGCAGTAGTCGTCAGGAGCATCTGTACCACCTCCACCAGCTCTACTCCCGCCTGAGTGATCTCGGCCTCACGACCAACCTGGCCAATGCCAGTTTGGACTTGACACCATCGACTTCCTGGGTCACAGGATTACCAAAGACGGGGCGGCACCTCTGCCTGCCAAGGTAGACGCGATCCACCATTTCGCCCGGCCCAACACAGTCCAAAGGCCTGCAGGAGTTCGTTAGTATGGTGAACTTCTACCACCGCTTCCTCCCCTCAGCAGCCCATATCATGCGCCCTTTGTTCACCCTGATGTCAGGTAAAGGCAAGGACATTATTTGGGACGAAGAGGCCGCGGCCACTTTCATTAAAGCCAAGGAAGCCTTGGCAGACGCTATGATGCTGGTGCACCCCAGAACAGACATTCCAACCGCCCTCACAGTGGACGCATCCAACACAGCAGTCGGTGGGGTGCTGGAGCAACTCACCGAGGGGCGCTGGCCACCCCTGGCGATCTTCAGCAGGCACCTACAGCCACCTGAACTCAAGTACAGTGCCTTTGACCGGGAGCTGTTGGCACCATACCTGGAAATCCGGCATTTCAGGTACTTCTTAGAAGGCAGGTCATTCACTGCGTTCACGGACCACAAACCGTTGACCTTCACGTTCACGAAGGTGTCCGATCCCTGGTCGGCCCGCCAGCAGTGACATCTGTCCTACATCGGACACGACGGACATCTAGCATGTTTCGGGAAAGGACAACGTCATGGCGGACGCACTCTGCAGACCAGCTATCCTGGCCCTGTCCCAGGGGGTGGACTATGCAGCACTGGTGGAGGCGCAGCAGGCAGACGACGAGATGCCCAGCTACAGGACCGCAGTCTCGGGTTTGCAGCTGCAAGACTTCCTCGTAGGCCCAGGTGAGAAGACCCTCCTGTGTGACGTGGCTACCGGCCAATCTTGCCCCATCGTCCCGGCAGCCTGGCTGCAGCAAGTTTTCTACTCCATACACGGCTTGGCGCACTCATCTATCAGGACAACTGTCCGGATGGTCTCCAGCAAGTTCATGTGGCACGGACTTCGCAAACAGGTCAGCAAATGGGCCAAAACGTGCACGCAGTGCCAAACAGCCAAGGTGCAGCGGCACACCAAAGCCCTGCCGCAGCAGTTCGAACCCACCCACTGGAGGTTCGACCACATTCATGTGGATATCGTGGGGCCCCTGCTAGTGTCGTAAGGAGCGCGGTACCTCCTAACTATGGTAGACTGGTTCACGAGATGGCCAGAGGCGGTCCCGCTCACCGACACCACTGATTCCTGTGCCCGACTGCTGATTGCAACCTGGGTAGCACGCTTCGGGATACCGGCCCACATTACCTCCGACAGAGGCGCCCAGTTCACCTCCAGCCTGTGGTCGGCTGTGGCAAGCCTGTTGGGAACACAGCTACACCACACAACTGCCTACCACCCACTGTCGAATGGACTAGTGGAACACTTGACCGTCACTTGAAGTCAGCTCTCATGGCCCGCCTGAAAGGGCCTAACTGGGTGGACGAGCTTCCCTGGGTCCTGCTTGGAATCCACACAGCGCCCAAAGAGGATCTGCACACCTTGTCGGCCGAGCTGGTGTACGGCACACCCCTGGTCATCCCAGGAGAGTTCACACCAGCCCCAAGGGGGCAAGAGGAAGAACCCGCAGCAGTCCTGGACAGACTACGCAAAAGGCTCGGCAACCTGGCCCCCGTACCGAATTCACAGCACGGATAGATCCCGACCTGTGTACCCAAAGACCTGCACAACTCTAAGTTTGTACTTGTACGAAGGGGCGCACACTGGGTACTGCTACAGTGGCCGCACGAGGGGCCATTCAAGGTGATCAGGAACAACGGGTCCACGTACGTTCTGGACATTGGGGGGAAAGAGGAGGTTTTCACAGTGGGCTGACCCAAACTTGGCGCAGCCCGTCGAGGTTCAGGCACTGCGATGCAGAGGCAGACCGCCCAAACAGAGATTGATCCAGACTGTGGACATTGGGGGGTGTATTGCCGGTTTGGGGGGGAGGGGGTTATGTCGTGACCCACTTTCTACACAGGTGAACGGGCTCACAAAATGGCACGTGCATCGGCAGAGAGGCCAGCCCCAAAACTGCGCCGGGCCTTCTTCACCAGCTCAGGGAGAAAGCCCACACACGGGAAGAGACTTTTGTAATGCACCTCTGATGTCATTTCCGCCCGGAGAGGGTGGGAACAGAACTGTGTAAAAGCCAGTGCCGCAAAGTTTCAATAACCTAGTCTCCAGTGCAACTTACAGATTGCATGTCGTTATTTCTAGCTCTGTGTGTAGCACATCGCTACAATACATCCTTTTCTCCAGTTCCAAATTTATAGTTTGAACTCTCATCGTGATCTTCTCTGATTGTTGCTTTTTAATTTCTTCATTAAGTGTTAATTCTAATAATGCACACATACAGTAACTGCAATTGACTTACTTAATTCTTAGGCTCTTTTGTCCCAATCAGCTGGAGTCTTCTCCCAGAGGACATCCTAAGATTCTGAAGAGATCTCTATCTGGGCTCCTACACGTGGGCCATATTTTATTTAGTTCCATTGAACTATCCACCAGAATCCCTTGGCTTCAGTCATTATTGGATGCTTGTGTTCACAACTAGAGTTGGTAGCTATGATGCGACAAACCTGACCATTAATGCAAAATTCAGATCATTTACATGGGTGGTTTAATTCAAGGCGATATTAAAATCTCTTTGAATCGGCCCAACCAAGGATATCAAATGTTGCCAAATTATATTTAATACGATAAACCACACCAGACAATGACATAGAAAACCTGCAGCACAATACAGGCCCTTCAGCCCACAATGCTGTGCCGAACATGTATTTATTTTAGAAATTACCAAGGGTTACCCATAGGCCTCTATTTTTCTAAGCTCCATGTACCTATCCAGGGGTCTCTTAAAAGATCCTATTGTATCCGCCTCCACCACCATAGCTGGCAGCCCATTCTACGCACCCAACACCCTTTGCATAAAACAAATGCGCACAACACACACTCAAATGTGAGTAGTTCAAAAAACCTAAAGATTCCATATGTAGCTTCAAACAAAACTCAGTAACTTTGTTGTTACGTAACTGTTCAGTTAGTTTCAAAACTTCTCTAATTCATTACGTGTATTCAAATATATCTACTTTAGATGACCCTGGCCAGGGTTCAACTTAAATTCTTTTCCAAGTATTTGACTCAGTTTTCTGTGATGGTCATTCTTGAGAGCTGTTGCTTATGATCATCCTTACAGGCACGGATTTTTGAGATTATTTCTTTGCATATTCTGCTGACATTGCATTGATACAGCCAATTACATGGCTCTAATCCTTTTTCCACGTAAATTCAAATTTCGGCTGAAACCATTCTATTCTTACTGTAATATTTGCACAAGTTGCTTTGTAATTATCAGAGTGCCTGTTCACAGTAGAGAATCCTTAGCAGAGCTGTATCTGTACAATTTAAATTTCTCACATCAATACTAACCAAGTGTCCAGCTGTTGATCTCATGACCATGCTTTGTTCATCCGTTTCTCACTACAGTAGGCTAGGCTAGTTTCCCCCAGAAGCAAAGGAAGGGTGAACTGATAGAAGTATACAGGACTGTGAGAGACATAGGTAAGGTAGTCATGATCTCTTTTTTACCACGGTCGGGCTATCAAAAAAAAGGTATAGGTTTACAGCAAGAGATAGGAGTTCAACGGATTTAGCTTTCTTTAAATAAATAAAATAATGTTTGCTAAATGTTTGCTATCTGGAATGGACTACCAGAAGTGAAATCAGGTGTAAGTGCTATTCTTAAGAGACACTTAAATAGGCAAGGCACAGAAGGATACAGTCCTATGCAAGCAAATGGGATTAGTAGATGAACAAAAGTCACATGGACTCAGTGGGCCGAAGGGACCATATCTACAATGTACCACTTTACCATTCTATGGATGGCACACACTGCAGTCACAATCCAGCAGTGATGGAAGGGATGAATATTTCTGAGAATGTATGGTGTCAGTAAGTTCTGTAGGCTGTTTTGTTCTGGATGGTGTTGAGCTAAACTTCATTCTTATTGGATTTACACACATCTGAGCAAGCAAACAATATCCTATGTCAATTCCTTGCAGATAGTGATTAAGTTTTGGGGTGTCCAGCTTTTGATCCAAAATATTCATGTAATCAGTGCATTTGATTTTGTAGTCAATTGTGACCTGCAGAGTGGTGACATTTAATATTTGTGTCACACATTCTGTGTCTTTTTGCATGCAAGCATTGAGTTCTCAGGTCATGAGATGCAGTCAGTAGCTAGGAATCTGCATTGGAGAATAAGTTCTGGAGGTCAGGTAAATAATATGACAAGTTATTTATGCATCTTTGCTTGACTGGTAAAATAAACCACTACTCAATACTTAATCAAAGGCATTCCCCACTCTTTAATGTGTAAAGTAAGCAGCAATCTGAAAGTAGGCCACATGCTCATTCAAGACTGGGGTGAAGGATACTGCGGAAATGAGAAAATAGAATTGAAGGAATGCTGAGAGCCAAGGTTTAAAGGATTACAGTTTAAAGAGAGAGGCAAGAGATGAAGCAAGATATTAAGTAAGAGGTTATTTTATGGACAAGTGCATTGGGCTATTCAAAAGAATTTCTATTGTATTATTTAACAGTGGAATCAAAGCAACAATTCCTATACACAACTGTCCGAAAAGATTGATTTATTCCTTAAACATGAAACAATTTATGAAACATACTGTACATTATACATATATGTATAGTCTTGGGTTTGGTCAAATAACTCCATGCATGCAAAATGTAATACAAATTATTTACAGACATTTATAGGCTTGAGGGAAAACCTATATATCTGAGAAAAGGTTTAACTGAATTGATCTGCCAGACAACTAAAATTACAAATATACAGAATTTTGTATTAAAACATTAAAACTGAATGAAATGATCTGCATGAAGTAAAGTAGGACATCTGTACTACATTTATTTACATGATTTCAGGTAATTCTATTGCATTTCAAGGGCCAAGTGAAAACATTGAACTAACTTTGTACTTTTTTTTGAAAAGCTACCAATGATATACTATCACCAAATATGCAATTACACTTTTTTTTTGGTTGCAAATAACAAGCTACTACCAGTATTTGCAATGAATATAAATTATAATTACAAAATGATTATTTTTTGTTTACAAATATCTTCCATATATATTTTGGAATTTTATGTACACTGGACCATTAAAAGAAATGTGTGGCATATACAGTAGTTCCCTCAAATCACAACTGGATAAACTGGCTAACACGTTTGAAACTTCAAGGTTGATAGGCAATAAGGGAAATTTAAATACCACAATGTAAAATATGCTTATCGACTTCCCTGTGGAATCTAAAAATTTTTGTTATTTGCAGCTAATTCTGCAATATGCATTACCTAGAACCCCAGAATTAGGTCAGTTACTTTTGCCGTTTGTTACATTTTCTTAGTTGAAGTTCATATCTGTACAATCAAATGCTTATCAATAACCAAAAATCTACACACTGAAAACCTATTACAAACAATATTTTTACTGTTTTGAAAGTTAGTGGCCTTGCAAATGGAGGGAAAATCTTTGAAATTCTATTTAAAAAAAAACACCCTCCAACATAACAACATACATTAAAGTTGCTGGTGAACGCAGCAGGCCAAGCAGCATCTGTAGGAAGAGGTGCAGTCGACGTTTCAGGCCGAGACCCTTCGTAGTCCTAGGTAGTCCTGACGAAGGGTCTCGGCCTGAAACGTCGACTGCACCTCTTCCTACAGATGCTGCTTGGCCTGCTGCGTTCACCAGCAACTTTGATGTATGTTGCTTGAATTTCCAGCATCTGCAGAATTCCTGTTGTTTGCGCTCCAACATAACAATTCATCACTGTAAATCCAGTTCATTATTTGTGCAAAAGTTTGTTCCCTAATTTTGCATTATATTCACAAAAGTGCTCCAAACTTAGAGAAATGTTCGTGATAACAAAAAGTCACTACTCAAACTGATCCACTGATTTCACAACACCAACTAGTTCTACAGCTAAAATATCTGACAAATTCTCAAAAAACAATATGCTACTATTGTTAACTGGCCATGGTAAACTACAACATTTCAAAAGCATTAATTCAACCCACAGGCTAATTATGACAGAAAATACCAGTAATAACCTGATTCCATTTAGACAGTAGGAAACTACAATTTTCAAAATCCTTGCAGTAAATACTTTCAAAGCTGGTAAGTCTAGCATATTGAAAAAAAGATTTGTTGTCCCAATGCCATATGTGCTGATATTCCATTGCTAATATAGTGTCTCACTGGATATGAACTGTGCTGGAAGACAATGACATATTGTGCTGAACATGGGTATTAAAGATTCAACTTCTGACAGAGTCATATATGGATGGAGGAAGGAAAATACTTGCAAAGAAATGCAGACCAGAAACCAAAAGTGGACCCAATCTACTTACTAAATATCAATTTCCCTGCTATCTCCCAAATCCTGGTGAGCTGATAATAGTTCTATTTCAAATCCAATTTTAAAATGTCATTGCCTTCCCCTGCCCAAAAATCTGTACATTTTGTGCTCTCCTCAATAAATGAGAATAATCTGAAAAATGAAATTTAGCATGTGTTACTCAAAAGCTAAACTATTATTAGCCATTTAATTGTATTGTTAAGAAAAACATTTTTGACAGCACCAATTCCAAAAAACTTTGGCACTCAAAAGGTATAACCTATCCCTTGTCTTTTCAGTGTTTAGCAGATCTAGATTGTGAATGCCAGCAAACTATTGTTGCAATATATTGTGAACTGTTCTGAAATTTCCACCAAAAGCTTTAGAATGTAATAAATTATTTGCATTGAACAGAAAAAGATATTAACCTATACACATTCATAAAACAATACTGTACAACAAATTAAATAAGCAGGAACTAGCTTGATGCCCCATAAAACCAATTCAGGGGATCAATACAAAAATGTTTAAAAATATATTTAATGCAACGAATGCCAGCATGAAAACCTATCTTGCTTTTTAGAGCAATTATTTTAATCAAGGCAAACCCACTAAAATAATAATAATAGAACTTAAAAATACATTCTTTAATTCAGAATTAATTTACATTTTACTGCATCAAAATGTCAGCAAAAGACGCAATAAAATTGCTACACGCTTAGTATTTTAATATCTTGCAGAAACTGATGGGAATTCATTCATTCTATCTTTCAAAACCTTAAAACCAGAGAATGGTTTTATACATAAAGTACGGACACTTTGTATTTCATTTGTATCGAATTATAAAATTCTATGATTTTCAAAAACAATTCAAATAAATTTTGTTTTGTTACAATTGAACAAATCACATCTGATCTCTGCCAGTAAGACTGACAAATTGTTTCACAATACAAACTCGGTGAATGTTTTCTAACTTTGGAATCTTAGTGAAATATTTTCTAAGGATTTTTTAAAATATAATTTTTGTTGGAATGTCAAGATTTGGGTGGACTTAATCTATAATTTTCACTTTGCACTTAGTCAAGAATTTCAATGCTGTGGGCTTAATTCGGATTGCTGGTGGATCAGGAAAATTAATCTTCTTGGGCTAAATGTTTGTGATTTGTGTTTCTCAGTCATGAATACAAAAAACTAAACATGTGCTTACCTTATCATTCCTGCTCACTATTTCATAGGATAGTTAATCTAACTGCTTTCCCACTCTGACGGAAACATTTCTGCAATATGCCATTTCATGAAAGTGATGAAAAGTCAAAATATTTTAAAGCAGGTAAGATTTTTTTTTGGGAGATATTCCATTCAAATTTTATCCCATGATGAAATAAATAACACTAACGTACAATGTATAAGTGGCAAATAATACCCAATACTGTATCTACTGCTGATTTCCTTATTCCAAAAGAAGTCTATACTTGTCGCAGAAGTGTAATGATGATTCATTAAATTGATTCCTGGCTTGTAGGAGAATTAAACAGACCTGGCTTGTGTTCAACACACAAAATGTTGGAGGAAGTCAAGAAGTCAAACAGCATCAATGGAGGGGAATAAATTGTTGATTTTGGGCTGAGACTCTTCATCAGTACTGGAAAGGAAAGGGGCATAAGGTAAAATCAAATGCTGTGAGTGGGAGGAGGAGATGAAATAAGAAACAGGGAGAGGATAGATGAAAGAAGGGCTGAAGAAGAAAATGATTAGGATAGGAGAGTGGACAATAGACGAAAGGGAAGGAGGTGATGGGCAGGTGAGTAGTGAGGGCGTGAGATGGCAACCAGAATGGGGAATGGAAAAAAGAGGAAGTGAGAAGGGGGAGAAATTACCAGAAGTTAGAAAAATTGATGTTCATTCTATTTGTTAAAATATGAAGTGTTGCTCTTCCAGCCCGAGTTTGGCCTTATCATGGTGGTAGAGATGGCCATGGACCAACAAGTGAGAATGGGAAATGGGAAATCAAATTGAAATGGCTTGTGTTTTCAGCTTAGAAAAAGAACTGAAGATGACATTGAAATTTACTAAATATTACAGGGTTCAACAGGGTGGATGCAGGACTTGTTTTTCTGTGCATAGAGCCTAGAATTGAAATGAAAATTTCTTAATTCAAAGGGAAGTTTAATCACTGGAAGTCTCTACCAGAATGAAATGCAGAGGTTCAGAGTTCATTCAGAATAGGCATCAACTCGTGTCTTGATTTCAAGAGATCTGGGGATCGTGCAGGAGGATTATTCTGAGGTAGATCAACCATGACCTAGGTGAATTAACGGTTCATTCTGTATCAAATCCTATAAAATGATTTCCACAGATGCCTGTTTCAAGGCATAATTTTGTTTGTAATAAATTCAAAATGTCAGTTGGAAACACCAATGTTTTGCTGAAATCTGATGAATGTACAGGCCACTGCTGCATTTTAATTCCTTAATGAATATACTGATTTTTCTTCAGTTTTTGTAATTTATCAGAATGTTACTAGATTTACACTTCAAGGTTATACACTTTAGAAGATAATTGCTAAACCTTTCACTCAATTCTATTTACTTTTGAGATTATTTTGCACGTCATGTGTTTTGCTTCTGATGCACGTCACTTTTTGTGCATGGTGTGAAAATATAAATTTTCCCAGGGGTTTTACAAATAAATATTGCCTATAGAATGACTGGAAGGTGAAAGTGACACAATGAAACAATAAAAAAAAACAAGGTAGAGAGGATTACCTGCTTAATGGTAAATGGGATTATAGTAGTTAGATGCAAAGCATGGGCATAGGTCCACTTTCTGTGCCACACAGACTCCCAATTCTAACTCTCAAGTTCCTGTCAGAAGGTGGAATTCCGTAACCATTTTGTATCATTCTCACAACACCTGCTTCAAGGTCTTGAATACTTAAAAGTACTTAACTGCTGTAACTCAAATAAGCCAAAGTGGTAGGGCTGTATGACACCAGTCACAAAAATAAAAAGATCAATAAATCAGTCCAGTCCTGGAGTAGTCTCATTGTCATTACTACCGAATGTACCTTGCTCTGATGTGAAGCCATGTGTATCTTTTTTCTCTTTAAAATCTAGACTCTAAACCTGGTATTAATTAACTTTTAGTGAAATGGCTGGATGACAAACTCATATCTTCAGCTTGGTAAACAGAAGGAAAAAGTTCAATATCAGATTCAGCACAAAGGTGGTGATGGTACGGGAGGGGAGGGGTCACAGTGATGGAACAGATAGTGCCACTGCCATATAACTGCAGTGACCCAGATTCAATTCTGACATCTAGTGCTATGCAGAGTATTTATGTTCTTAAAGACTAATTGGATGTCTGTTCTCTGAGAGATGACTTTTTCTCCCATATTGGAAAGACATGTTGATTGGCTATTGCAAATAATCTCTAATATAGATGAATTGTAGGGAAATTGGACAGGGTGAGGAATAAATGAACATGGCAGAGAATAAGTTACAGGGAAGCAAGTTAGAGTAAGGGATTGATGAGATTGCTCTGAGAGCCAGCATATACTGAATGGCTTACTTCCATAGAACATGAAACAATAAATAAATCAAAACTGAGGATGATTAAATTTAACAAGACAAATCAATAATATAATTGTTTGCAAATCAAAGCTTTCTAGTCAAACCTTGAACCAACAGACAATATTTCCAAAATATGTTTTTTTTTAATAAAACTTGTTCAGCAATTCTCCTCAATGGTCAATGGGCTGTTTATGATATCAAGTGATTAACAAATGATTGCCTAAACTTTTTGACAACTGTACCTTCCTTTTTTTGTACACCTTGCCACTTTAGGTTGCTTTTGTCTCAGATCTAGCAACTGAATCTCATATCTTGCCTGGATTTTAACTTTTTCACTCCTAAATCCCGAGTGGTTTAACTGAATTCAGTGAAAGCTCTAAATTACGTCCAAAAGTTAAATACTAAAATCACATAGAGTATCTACATATTTAAAAAAAAATAAGCAAATGCTTGTTCGAAAGGTATTTTGTTCATAATAGATTACCATAATCTTGCAATTTACTAGGCTTTAAAGGGGAAAAGTTTGACTACAGAAACTCGGACTTAATTGCAACCACTTTGTGGAACACCCCATTAGTGTTTGTTGGTAATCAGTTTTCCTTACATGTGGATTTCAAACCAAAGAGCACTGTCTAAAAACATTTAATAACAAGATTAGATGCTCTCTTTATGAAAAAAGTTGAAAAGGTCAGTAGTAAAATTTCCTACAGGCAGTCTTCAAACTGTTACTGATATAAAAATAGAAAAAAAAATGAAGAGCACATGTGGTTTTGGATGATGCCTTGGTTAACCAGCAAGTGGCTTGCTACAAGCTGAAAGGTTTGTTCAAGACTGTCTATTATCTCAACTAATGCCAGAGTTTAGCATCCAACACCATACGATGTTGCCCAAAAATCCTTTTCTCTGCAATTATCAGATATACAAGTTGATAAGAACGTTTCATACCTCCTGTAGCTTTGCACAATTCTTAATTTAGGAATTGAAGACAATTTTACTGAACTAATTATTGAAGTTTTCCTAAGTTTGAACAAACCCATCACACAATATGGAAGCCAAGAATGCTTCCAACCCTTCGGTGTTAGCCAGTCTTAACCAGTATAAGCAAACCTGACAGTTCTCAAGGAAATTAAAAAGTCAAGAATGTTTAAAACTGAAAAACTTCTTGGCAATAAATTTGTATTAGTTCTCCATGAAATGGTAGCCAAAAATGGTAGAAAAATCCAGTAGCTCTTAAAAAAATGGAGCAACAGCTGAATTTAAAATTGATCAACCTACATATCTAGATAAAAATCACAAATAGGAAGGCAACATGTGGAGGTCAGATTATACAAAAAACTGATTCAAAGATCTTTATGGCACCAAATAAGATTTTTCTGCAAGAGTGGATTAAATGACAAAAGAAATTTTGTACATCTAAAGGAAGCAGAACTTCCTAACAGTATGAACATTTAAATGGATGAGGTCACAATAATGTATTCACCTTTTAAATGTTGGTGGAAGGAGCATCTGGTTTATGGACAATGTGCAAAGACCAAGTAACTTGCTCTTTATAGTACGGCAGCTATGGCAAGTTGGGTGAAATTATCTGCCCAGGCAGATAAACACTGCTATTTTATACAAGTTCTTGTTTAAGCAGTGAAATCTATGAGACTGAATTTTGTTTTAAAAAGAAAAGTGCCAAGTTAAATGTTATCGCCGCAGCGCGAATTTTGAATATAGCCTTGTTTGGACTTCACTAGACAACAGAAATCATGAATGTGTTAACTATATAAGCAGCCAAGAACTGAAACATCAGTTACACAGCAGATAACTGCGTGTGTTTATATGTAGGTAATTCAAGTAGAGCTTGAACTGTTGAACCCACTTTCACCAATCCACGTTCTTCCAATATATGATGAGGGAGACAAAGTTTATCCTTAAAAAACAAACAAAAGTAAACTCAGTTGGTTACTCTTTCAAATTAAAAATTCAATTTGATATATCCCAATGCAATTTTGCCTATTTTGAAGTTAAATTGTGCATGCCAATAGTCAAGGATTTGACAGACACATTAACCAGCAGGGAATGGAGTATATATACCAAATGTAGGCAGGTGGTATTTGCTTAAAGTTGGTATCAGGGTCAACACAGCTTTAGTGAGCCAAAGTGTCTGTTCTTGTGCTGTCTTGCTCCATGTACTATTCACATTAACTGTTCATCAAAAGGCTTTTTTTTTTAAAAAAGACAATTTCTTTCTTTTTTTAAAAAGTCACTTTCACAGACTTTCAGCATTCAAATCCAAGACTTAAGACTTTACTTATTTTCACTGAGCACAAATTTTCAACACACTCATTTTGAAACCAAATGAATTATAGATTCAGTAATCAATCTATCCCAGACACCACTGATGCTTAACATCTGAAATATAAACAAAAAATGCTTGAAAATCCCAGCAGGTCAGGCAGGATCTGTGAAAGGATCAGCAGCTAACATTTCAGGTCAGACTGGAAACATTAACTGATTTTCTTTCCACAGATGTTACCTGACCTGCTGCGTTTTCCAAACATTTGTTTTTGTTCCATTCTAAACATCTTCTCCCTCCCCAAAAAAGCATTCCATAACTACAAATAGCAGCACTACCAGAAGCAATGCAGTTTTCCCCAAGCTTCTCCAATACCAACACCTAAAACCATGGCAAGACTTGATCAAGAGAAAGGAGGAAGGTTAAAACAAAGTTATCAAACAAGTCCTTTGAAGTTTATAAAGGGATAAAAGAGAACACTTAGGAATATAAGAGGCAAAAAGGGCACATGAAATGACTTCAGCAAGTGAGATTATGGCAAATCCCAAAAATTCTTAAGGAAAATAGAAACAAGAGAAACAACAGAATAATAGAAACAACTAGGTAAAGAGTCGTTTTTTTTCAGGTACCAATGAAGAAATCCATGGGTGGAGACAGGGGATATGAGTGGGTCCTAAATGAGTATTGATCAACAGTATTCACCTAGAAAGGTCGTGTAGGATTGACGTGCAGGGAAGAGGTACAGTAATATTCTAGACCATATTTGCATCAGGAAGAAGTGTTATAAATATTAGCATACATAAATTCACCAGTGAAAGGAACCTGGATGTTTGTGAGGACAGAGTAAATAGGCTGATATAGCCAGAACATGTTGATGTTTTGAAAGGATGTGCTGGACTTCTCAGAAACATAAGACAGACACGTCCCTGGGGCTGGGAGGGGATACATCTTAAGTTATTATAGGAAACAAGGGAAGAGATTGCTACTATTCCTGTGGCCATTGAGGATGCAAAGCTCATCACCAGATGATTGGACATGGCAACTTTTATTTGTTTGTTCACGAAAGGGAATAGAGATAACCCTTGGAATGATAGACTAATGAGTCCTACTTCAGTGGTGGGCAAATTATTAGAGAAGATTCCTAGAGTCAGGACTTACAGGCATTTGGAGAAACATAGTGTGATTACAGATAGTCAGCATGGCTTTGAGAGGGGTAGGTCTTCCCTCACAAGCCTGACTGAATTCTTTGAGAATGTGACAAAGCACATTAATGAAGGCAGAGCAGTAGGTATGGTGTAGATGTATTTTAGTAAGCCATACAAGATTCTCCTATGGTAGGCTTATTCAGAAGGTCACAATCCATGGGATCCACGGAAACTTCACTGTGGATTCAGAGATGGCTTGGCCATAGAAGGCAAAGGGTGGTAGTAGAAGGAACATTTTCTGCCTGGAAGTCAGTAACTAGTGGTGTTTCATAGGGATCTGTCCTGGGACCCGTAGTCTTTATGATTTTTATACATGATTCAGTTAAGGAATTGGAAGGGTGAGTTAATAAGTTTGCAGTTGACATGAATGCTATTGGACTTGTGGATAGTGTGGAGGTTTGTTGTAAGTTGAAACGGAACATAAACAGATGTAGAGCTGGGCTGAGAAGGGGCAGATGAACATCAATACGGGGAAGTGTGAAGTGTTTCATTTTGGAAAGTCTAATTTGAAGGCAGAATACAGGGTTAATGGTAGGATTCTTAGCAGTGTGGAGGAACAGAGGGATCTTGGGGTTCACATCCATAGATCCCTCAAAGTTGCCACATAGGCTGATAGGGTGGTTAAGGCGGCATATGAGTAGTTTGCCTTGAGTAATTGTGGGATTGAAGTCAAGAGCCGCTCTAAAAGCTGATCAGGCCATGCTTGGGATATTGTGTTCTGGTCACCTCATTATAGTAAAGATGTGGAAGCTTTAGATAAGATAAAAAGGAGATTTACCAGAATGCTGCCTGGATTAGAGAGCATGTCTTATGTGGATAGATTGAGTGAGCAAGGGCTTTTCCTTTGAAGCAACAGAGGATGAGTTAGAGGAGTACAAGTTGATAAGAGGCATATATCAAGTGGATAGCTGGAGGCTTTGTCCCAGGGTAGAAATGGGTAGATTGCGTAGAGAGTGAAATCGGCAATCACCTCTGATCTGGGCTGACACTTACGTGCCGGGCGGCACCTAATTAATTAGCTTGTTTATTTCGGTTTTTTTCTTAAAGATGTGTTGGATGCGTCCCGGCTACCGCTGCACCACTGCATGCTTCGCGGCCCGGAGGTTGGGGACCACAGCATTAGGAACATTTAATAGACTCTTAGATAGGCACACAGATGATAGAAAAATGGAGGGCTATGTAGGGGGGGTGGGGGGGAGGGTTAGATTGATCTTAGAGTACGTTAGAAGGTCATCAGAACATCATGGACAGAAGGATCTGTATTTTGCTGTCGTGTTCTATGTTCTATACCCAATTCATGGCACTGGACTGTTGCAATATCTTTGTCTGCAATGGATGTTTTGTCAATCGAGATGATCGACTAAAAATAAACATTAGGTGTTTTTGTCCCATATTCCTGCTTTTTATAAATTTTAAATTTCCAACATACACAGTAATATATTTTTATTACTATGATAATTTTATCAAATTACAAAAGCTCTTTCCAGTGCATAGACCAAATAAATACATGAGGATTTGATTTTATGGATCACTTGACAAGATGTTTAGAGATGGACTTCCGTTAGCCTTACGTTTATCATAACGATGGTTTGGAGGAAAACTATAAGCAACATCCATGCATGTACAGGATCCAGCATGATCAGAAAGATCAAAATAACTAGGCTAGAGAATAGCCTCTTACAGCATGCAAGAAATAAAGTATGGTTAATGAAATGCCTCAAGATACTATGTGATTATTCTTCATAAGACTGGGGCACTAATACAAGAATTTCAAATTATACTGTCAGCTTCCAGTTACAACTATGTATCAGCTTCCAGGATTTTGGCACTGTAGACATTGTTGAAACAGCTTTTGAAAGTATTATTTAATATGAGATCCCATTATTAATATATTACCTCTGGAACTCCTAATTTTCTGCAAGCCTCGAGAAAATTCTCAACATTTCTTCTGCACTTTGCCATACTCAGTTTAGGCTGAAGAAAGAAAGAAAACGAAGTCAAGATAATGCATTCTTCTAAGAAAGAGCACTGAAGGTTATAAAAATAAATCATGACATCTAGTAGTCATTGCTTTAAGAAATAAATACAAGGTTTCTAAAAGTCATATTTCTGATTTGTTTTAAACTATTTAAGTTAACAGAAACACCAGAGTTAAGACACTAACATAGCTTTATTGCTTTCCAGTTTAGTTAATTTCTATGTACTTCAGTGGTTGTGAACAACTTTGTTAGTGCTCAACAAAGTATAAGCCGTAAAACACAATCTAGACACAAGTTAATGGAAGTCAAAGGTTTAGAAATAATAGCAATTTTACTCCATACACACAAAATGCTGGAGAAACTCAGCGGGCCAGGCAGTATATGTGGAAAAGAGTACAATTGATTTTTCGGGCCGAGATCCATCTGCAGGACTGAAGAAAGAACGCTGAGGAGTAGATTTAAAAGGTGGGGGAGGGGAGAGAGAAACACAAAGGTGATAGTTGAAATCTGAAGGAGAAGGAATGAAGTAAAGAGCTGGGAAGTTGATTGGTGAAAGAGATACAGGGCTGGAGAAAGGGGGAATTGATAGAAGAGGATAGAAAGCCATGGAAGAAAGATAAGGGGTGGGGGGGAGAGGAGAAACACCAGAGAGAGACGATGGGTGGGCAGGGAGATAAGGTGAGAAAGAGAAAAGGGGATGGGAAATGGTGAAGGGGGTGGGGCATTACCGGAAGTTCAAGAAATTGATGTTCATACCATCAGGTTGGAGGCTACCCAGATGGAATATAAGGTGTTGTTCCTCTAACCAGAGTGTGGCCTCATCACAACAGTGGAGGAGGCCATGGATAGACATATCAGAATGGAATGTGAAGTTGAATTAAAATGGTTGGCCACTGAGAGATCCCACTTTTTCTAGCAGATGGAGCATAGATGCTGGGCAAAGCGGTCTCCCAATATACGTCGGGTCTCACCAATATACAGGAGGCCACACCGGGAGCACCGGACACAGTATATGACCCTAACAGACTCACAGGTGAAGTGTTGCTTCACCTGGAAGGACTGTTTGGGGCCCTGAATGATAGTGAGGGAGGAGATGTAGGGGCAGGTGTAGCACTTGTTCTGCTTACAAGTATGGTGGAAGTTGTAGCGAATTATGTGCTGGACGCAGAGACTGATGGGGTGGTAGGGGAAGACAGGAGAAACCCTCTCCCTGGTAGGCTGGCGGGAGGATGGGGTGAGAACAGACGTGCGTTTTAGGGTTCTTTTTCTCCTCACCTACCACCCCATCAGCATCCACATCAGCACATAATTTTCTACAACTTCCACCATCTCCAATGGGATCCCACCACCAAGCACATCTTGCCCTCCTCCCCATCCCCCAACTTTCTGCTTTCCCCAATCTCGCCTCACCCCCTTGGGCACCCATCGTCTCTCTCTGGTGCTTCTTCCCCCTTTTTCTTTCTTCCATGGCCTTCTGTCCTCTCCTATCAGACCACCCCCCTCCCATCTCTGCACCTCTTTCAAATCAACTTCCCAGCTCCTTACTTCATCCCTCCCCCTTCAGGTTTCACCTATCACCTTGTGTTTCTCTTTCCCCCTTCCCCCTCAGCTACTCCTCAGCATTTTTTCCCTTCAGTCCTGCTGAAGGGTCTCAGCCTAAAACAGTGACTGTGCTCTTTTCCTACTTGCTGCCTGGCCTGCTGAATTCCTCCAGTATTTCGTGTGTGTTGCTTGGATTTCCAGCATCTGCAAATTTTCACTTGTTTGGAACTTTACTGCATTGTTTCATTCATGGGAAAACACTGTTTTTAAAGATATTAATTTTTAAAAGGAAATTTCAGATTGCTTTTTTTAAAAAAAGATCATCAGAAACCCGTAGCAATGATCAAAATTTGCACTGCTGGCTTCAATATTGGCCTAGATCATAATCGTGCAGGTTTTTTTTATCTGATCATTTCCTTTCCATGAAAATAAGATAACAAAGCATGAGAATTAAATAACTTCAGTTATTCAAGCTAATTATATATTTACGAACTACATTAACAGGATGAAATGCAAAGACTGCACAGTTTACTTTTAACTTTAGAAATCATAGTAAAACAAACTGCAAGAAGTTGAAGTTCAACCATACATGAATGGCCATGAATACAGCAAAATGAAACTGTTACTTTGGAGCCAAGGTGCAAAGCACAGTATCAACCGTCACACATAACATAACGCACATTCAGCATGCAAGATATCAGTGAAATACAGTCACACAGAAAAACAGATAGTCCAAGACCCTCAGTCCATGAATGTTGCCGTACTGTAACCGGAGTTTGTCTTCTGCTGAGTGAGCACTTGGATCTGCACCAACTCCAGCTTGGACGCCAGGCCAGGCCGCACCGCCTCTGATGGAGCTCACTGACTCCGATGCCTCTCTCCTGGGCAGCAGTAAATAGTTGATACTGCAGCTTGAGGTCTAGCCCTCACTGCAACCAATGCCACATAGCTCCCCTGTTGCTCACCAACAAATCAGTGAATCAGATTTGCAGTATTCCACATTAACAATATCCAATGGGGTCTTGCAATCACAAGAAAATTGACTAAGACGATCACTCGCTGTTAGACTGCACACTGATGTCTCTGACACCCTTCTGACACAGGCAGTTGTGCCTTCTGCTCCTTCAGTTTTTCTGTCAATAAGTAACTCACTGATGGGGAAGACCTGCAGTACTTAATGTTCTTAGTGTCCAGCAGAATCTTGCAATCATAAAAAATAAATTTAAAGACAATAACTTCCTTTGGTTGACCCTGTAGAAGCTTGTGTGATTGATCACGCCACCATCTTAACAGAAGTAGTATGCAGCAGTGCTGCATTCACTTGGAATTCCAAGGAATAAATGTCTAGTTGCATTTATTGCAAACATTTGTAGTTACAAGAACAGCTTCATTTTTCTTTTAACTTGCACCTACTTTTATTACAATAAAGGGACTCTCAATTTAACCAAACCAGCATGCATCACTTTTCGGTCTTGACAAAAGGCATTTCTTTTGGTCTTTCCTGAAAGGTTTAGGTATTCAAAGTAGTTTAAGTCATTGAATGGTTAAACATGTATTTGAGAATGATGGGCAAAATCCTGTCATAACTCTAAGGTTATCAGGAACAAGTCAATGACTTACATTCATGAAGTAATTACACAAATTTCCTTGGCTATTTATTGTTGCATACAACAATTTTATTGTTTCTATCATTTGGGCTGATGTATTTTATGCAAAGAAAATAAATAATTTCAGATCTCCACATTTAACTACGTCAGATTGGAAACACTGGATTTTACAATGGTCCATGTGATTAACTTTAATGATGTTGAGGCTGTATAAGGTGCTGGTGAGATCTCACTTGGAGTACTGTGGGCAGTTTTGGTCTCCTTATTTAAGAAAGGATGTGCTGATGTTGGAGAGGGTACAGAGAAGATTCACTAGAATGATTCCGGGAATGAGAGGGTTAACATACGAAAAACGTTTGTCCGCTCTTGGACTGTATTCCTTGGAGTTTAGAAGAATGAGGAGAGACCTCATAGAAACATTTCGAATGTTGAAAGGCATGGACAGAGTGGATGTGGCAAAGTTGTTTCCCATGATGGGGGAGTCTAGTACGAGATGGCATGACTTAAGGATTGAAGGGCGCCCATTCAGAACAGAAATGCGAAGAAATTTTTTAAGTCAGAGGGTGGTGAATCTATGGAATTTGTTGCCACGGGCAGCAGTGGAGGCCAAGTCATTGGGTGTATTTAAGGCAGAGATTGCTAGGTATCTGAGTAGCCAGGGCATCAAAGGTTATGGTGAGAAGGCGGGGGTGTGGGACTAAATGGGAGAATGGATCAGCTCCTGATAAAGTGGCGGAGGAGACTCGATGGGCCGAATGGCCGACTTCTGCTCCTTTGTCTTATTGTTTTATGGAGACCAATTTTCAGAGCTTATATGTCATACAACACATCAGGAAGCTCAGATATTTAAGCATGTTCACAATTGTGCTTAAGTGGCTGCATATTGATTAATTTGCATAATTTCAAGATCAGAAAGGTTATGACTAAACCATTCCAATTATAAATTCAAATGAAATAAAATATATCATAAGAGATAAGATTAACATTAGTGCAAGGCAAATTTTACTTGAGAAGTGCTTTGGCAAAAAAATGGAATGGAAACAGTTACTGGAAGGTCAGTCAGGTTCACAACACAAGGAGATTTAAGGAGTTCAGGATAGTTATTTTTCCAAAGAAAAGTTTAGCCCTCAAATCTAGACCTCCCTTGGGTAATAAAGTACAGTAAAACAAACAAAAGAAGACAGATAGCAAGTTTTCTAGAACATAAAGCATGAAATAGTATAGAAAGTGTATAAGGGGAAGCATAAAAGCAAAAGGATATTTCAAAGTGCTGTCATGTAAAATCAAAGATGTTTCATTGACACATGAACGTGAAGTGTAGGACCAAACAAAAATTATGTGCTTCAGTAAAGGATGTGGCTAAAATTCGTATTAAATATTTTGAAATCATTTTCACAGAAGTGGGGAGTGATGCTATTATTGCAATTCAAGCTTAAGCTTAAAAACTTAGATGGCAAAAAACATAATGAAAACAGTATTAAGGAATTTATTATGCTTGAACATGAACAAGTTGCATGGCTTTTGTGAATTATGTTCCAATTAGTCAATTTCTCTGATAGAAGTCTCAATTTTTAAATACCTGAATACTAACTGAGATACAGTCTGTAAAGAGGTCCAAAATTACAACACTGCATTCAGAGAAATTGAAGAGCTGTGACTTGCAGGGCTGTATGCATGATATTGGAAAGTGAAATGAAGTTGGGTAGTACATTTTATTGACCAGATTTAAAGTGCCAAAAAAAATACAAACAAGAACTGTAATAGTTAAGAAAGGGCCTAGTTATCAAATCTTAAGGGTGATTTCAGGGCAGGCCAAAATTGACACAATTGAATAAAATGTGAGAAATATAATGTTTTATGAAAATATGTAAGGTACCGAGAGAGTAGATAGAGGAAGATTAGTTTAACTGGTTGGCAAGTGGGTCACAGACTCAGAATGTGCATTTGGAGAACAAAGAATTTAGAATCTGTTTCTTGAACACATTGTCTACAGGGAATGTTTCCCTGAAGCAAAACTGGAATATTATTTTGAACAGAGTTGGATAAAGACTTTGCTAAGAAAAATATGAAAAGTAAAAGTGATTGATGATGGTTGATGGGTTTAACAACCTTTTTTGCTGAGTCTTTATTCTTTGTGATGTGGGCAAGGACTGAGTTCTCAATTCAGTGCCTGTGCACTTTAAAGTCCAAAATAGCAGGCATCATGGCTTAGTATGGCAACTGCTCTGCCTGAGACCGCAATGAATTGCAGAGAGTTGTGGATACATCACAGAATCCAGCCTCCCCCTCCATGGACTAAGCCTACATGTTCCTGCCTTGGTAAAGTTGATAACATAGTCAAAGATCCCACCCATACCCGACATTCTCCTGCCTCTCTCATCAGGAAAATAATAGAAACACCTGAAACCACGTACCACCAGAGTGAAGGACAGCTTTGCTCTCTAATACAATACTACTGAGCAATCCACTTGCACAGCAAGATAGATTCTTGGCCTCAAGGTTAGATAGATTCTAACCTTGTTGTGGCCTTGGATCTTATTGTATCCCCATGTTGCACTTTCTCTGAAACTAATACTTCATTCTACAATCTGTTATTGTTTTTTTCTTGTATTACCTCTATGTAGTTATTTGACAAAATGATCTGCATGGATGGCAAGCAAAACAAAGTATTTCCATTGAACTTTAGTATATGTAACAATGAACCTATTTACCAAATTAATTGTAGTGGGCTGGCTAGGGGGAAGTATCCAATGTTGTGCCCAGTCAAAAGAGGGGCCAATTTTTTTTTAAATAGAAAAAAGCATTTCAATATTCCTTTTAGTTTAAAGAGCTTAAACAAAAAATATGTTTCAAGGTAAGGTGACAAAAGGATTTTAAAACTGATGAAGATTGTGGCAAGCTTTACAAGCAATGAAATACTTCTGAAATATATCTGTTGTATCATCAGAAACAGCAGTAAAATTAAGCCCCATCAAGCAAATACGGAAATATGAAAAGTCCCCTTTTGCATGAGTTTACAGAAACATTATGACACAGTTCTAACATATATGAAATCTACAATATAAGTATCGGTGGAAAGGATATTAATATCTGTCAGCTATAGCATTTATATTGTCTGTTGATAGACTTACCACGGCTGGTGATGGGACATGGATGCTGGCCACCGATCGTGGACGAATATGATTGGCAAGATGGCACAGTACCACCCCATCCATTAATGCTGCGCCGATGTCTTCTGGCAGAACTACTTTTAATCTTAATTCAAGGTTCTGTTCAAGTGGTGGGAAAGACGTTTATTTCATTTTAAAAGCACTTAATAACAAAACATAGAAAAGAACATGGCAGAGATTACTTTCATTCGTCGTCTTCCTCATTTTTCTCCTCCAATAAGTATTTGGAGCACAAAATGAGAAAATTGATGCAACCATTCAAATTTTTGCAAAGTGCAAATTTTCTTTTATGCAGTTTCAAACAGAACAAGAGTCCGAACCACAAATACTCTAGCTTAAGTTAACAAAATGCAATCAGAAATCCATGATTAGGAGGAATATGAAAACTTTTTTTAAGTTAGGTGAAATGTGCAATAACTTGCAATATTCAAATGAGTGGCCATAATAGAAAATAAAATCATCATGACTTTTGTTACTTTCTGCACAATACGTGTCTGGAATATGCATACTGCCAACAGAAAATGCAAGCCCTTATCCTGGACTATTTCAATCTTTTATGCCCCCCTCCCCGCCCACCTGCATTACCACATTACCAGGTGTATACTATGAGGAATCCATTAATATTTTACCTTCAAAATTTCTGATCTTTCCTTTCATTTCTGCCAAAGGGGCATGGGTGAGCTGCTTTGCTTTTTTTTTAAAGTAGAAGTGGCAGTGATATTGGAAGGAATGAGTAGTACAAATCAGCTAGTTTCTTTTCTCCTGAATATCTTTAGAAGTGTTTTTGGAGCTATTCTCATGCAACTCGACAGTATTCTATAAGACTCCTGACATATGACTGATGCAGTACTTTGTCATATTGTACATTCAGTCAAATGCTGACTTAATGTGAAGGACAATCAATTCCATCGTGTTAAATTTGCTAACTTTCTTTAATATAGTCAATAGCTGTTGAAAAATTTGGAGTCTACTGGCTCTGAAACAAAAATAATCTGAGCACAAACAGAATATTTACTTATAATGTTACGAGAATACACATAAAATTAGGATGTTTGCTGGCCTGGGCTAGCATCGGTGGCATCAGCAGTTGGTCTGCCACCTGCCCTCAGGGGAAGGAGAGATAAGGAACAATGGAGCAGCGTCTGGAGATGTGTAATGAAGGGATGTGGGAGGAAGAGCTGTCTGGAGCGGCTCCCCCCTTTGAACCCTGAACTGTTTGAAGTGATGGACAGGCGATACCCCAGCAGGGGGATAAAAAGGGACAGGTTCGCTAAGACAGACACACACGCCACCCGAGGTAACGAGACCCTGGAAGCGGTGCGCTTCTCACGAGTGGGTGAGAAGTCCCAGACAACGACAAGGGTGGAAAGGTACGATCAGCGGGAACCCGGTGTGTGTCCGCCCTTGCCTGGGTGCCGGGTTCACTGCAGAAGATCGACCGCATCTGGAGGAGGGGTCACAGTCGGTGACCTCAGGTGACATCACCAAGGACCTGCCCAAAAGCTGTTTGTGAGCCATCTCGCTGGTCTGTGAGTGAAGCTGTGCTGAATGATGAGTTGTTCCTATTCTATGTCTCTCTTCCCCACCTTGTCCATCGCCATGACAACGATTACTGCGAACTGAACTACAAACTGGACTGAACTTTGAGTCATTTTGAAATTGGTCATTTACCCCTAGACAACGATAGAGCTTGATTGATGCTGTTATCTTAATTCTGTGCACATGTGTGGTTATCATTGTTGAATTGTTGCATTTATTATCCTTTCGATTACTGTGTTGCTTGTTTCTTTAATAAAACTTTCTTAGTTCTAGTACTCCAGACTCCAACTGAGTGATCCATTTCTGCTGGTTTGGCAACCCAGTTACGGGGTACGTAACATAAGTGGGGGCTCGTCCGGGATTTTGAACGCTAAATTTGGGACGGAGTAAATTGATTGGGTTAAAATTCCCGAAAGAAAGAAAAGACAAACAGCAGAAATGGAGGTTGAGGAATTTATAAAGGCGCCGACCTTGGAGGCATTAGAGGATGCCAGGAAATCGGAATTGATAGCTGTGGCAAAACGGGTGAATCTTGCTAAGGTGAAGTCGACAATGAGGAGAGAGGAGATACACAGAGCTATTGTAGAGCACTATGTATCTAAAGGTGTGTTTCCCCAAGGTGAGCTGGGGGAGGTGTCTATTGAAAAACCTGCTGGAGACGCGGTACAGGTACAGCTTGAAAAACTGAGACTCGAGCACGAGTTCCGGGTACGGCAGTTAGAAAGGCAGGAGAAAGAGAGAGAGTTAGAAAGGCAGGAGAAAGAGAGAGAGTTAGAAAGGCAGGAGAAAGAGAGAGAGTTAGAAAGGCAGGAGAAAGAGAGAGAGTTAGAAAGGCAGGAGAAAGAGAGAGAGGTAGAAAGGCAGGAGAGGGACAGACAGTTGGAGAGAGAAGAGAGAGAGAGGGACAGACAGTTGGAGAGAGAAGAGAGAGAGAGGGACAGACAGTTGGAGAGAGAGGAGAAACAGAGGGAAAGGGAATTTGAGCTGGAAAAGTTAAGGATAAGGGCCGAGCAGGGGCTCGTGCCGAACCAAGGTGGAGGGTTCCGGGCGACCCAGGAGGTTAGGCTGGTTCCCCCATTTGACGATACCGATGTGGATCGGTACTTTCTCCATTTCGAAAAAGTGGCCATAAGTCAGGAATGGCCGAGGGATAAGTGGGTTGTCTTACTTCAGAGTGTACTGAAAGGGAAAGCCCAACAAGCTTACTCCGCTTTATCCGCGGAAGATGCCCAGAAGTATGAGGTGGTGAAGGAGGCCATCCTCAGGATTTATGAGTTGGTCCCGGAGGCATACCGGCAGAGGTTCCGGAATGCGAGGAAGCGGTGGGACCGCACGTATTTGGAGTTTGCTCGCGAGATGCAAACATATTGTGAGCGTTGGTGCGCCTCGAAAGGGGTAGAGGGGGATTATGACAGACTGCTGCAGCTGATTCTGATTGAGCAGTTTAAAGGTTGTGTCCCTGAGGGTATGAGACCCTACCTCGATGAGAAAGAGGCAGCCACGTTAGCCGCAACTGCTAAGTTAGCGGATGAGTATGCGTTGACGCATAAAATGAAGTTTGCCCCGAGTAAAGGCTACCAGAAGGGTAGTCAGGACGGCGGGGGGAGTCCACCGGAAAAGTCAGAAAGTAAGCCGGGGACTAGTGAAAAGGATAAGGTAGACCGGGAGCAGTCTGGTAGGAAGTCTCCTGGGGTCGTCTGTTATAATTGTGGGAAAGTCGGACACTTTGCGTCCAGGTGCTTTGCCCCAAGGAAGAAGACGGGGGTTCCGACTGGCTGTATTGAGCCGGCAAACCCACCCCCAAGGGGGAGGAGGTCTGATAAAGTTCAGGAAGGGCGCGAGAAGTTTATCTCGGCCGGATTGGTGTCAGTGAAGGAGGGGTTAAAACCAGTTCCAGTGCGGATCTGGAGAGACACGGGAGCGTGTCAGTCACTAATACTGAAGAGTGTATTAGAGTTTGGCTCAGAGACTGAGACTGGGGAGGTCAGTGTGATACAGGGCATTGGACAAGGGACTGAAACCGTGCCTTTGCACCAGATACACCTACAAAGCAACCTGGTCTCTGGACTAGTCACAGTCGGGGTGAGGTCCGAGTTACCGATGAAAGACGTGGAAGTCTTGCTCGGAAATGACCTCGCGGGAGGAAATGTGTTCCCCGCCGTAAGACTGACAAGTCAGCCTGCCAGCATGGAGGCCCCGCCCGTGGACTCGCAGGTTTATCCCGTTTGCGCAGTAACTCGGCGGATGGCGAGGAAAGCTGCGGAGGCCGACATGAATTTAGCTGAAACGTTTCTGCCCACCCTGTACGGGGGGGAAATAGAAAGTGAAAAGACGGAACGAAATGAAACAAGAGGAAGTAAGGGAGCTGAGGCAGACTTAGCATTAGCCAGGGGGGACTTTATACAGGCCCAGGAGCGGGACGAGGAGCTGATGGATTTGGCAGAGACAGCTCTTTCCGAGGCCGAATTAAAAAAGGAACCAGTAGGCTATTATGTAAAAGAGGGAGTACTAATGAGGAAATGGAGACCACCTACTGTGCCCGCAGATGAGGAATGGGGAGTTGTACACCAGGTGGTAGTGCCGAAGATTTATAGGGGCGAGATTTTTAACCTGGCCCACGAGGTACCCCTCGGTGGACACTTTGGGGTGAGGAAGACAGTCGACAGAATTATGAAAGACTTTTACTGGCCAAACATGAGGAAAGATATTGTTGAATACTGTAGGCGATGTCATTTGTGTCAGGTAGTAGGGAAGCCAAATCAGGTCCTGCCTAAAGCGCCCCTTCGACCGATACCCGCTTTCGGGGAACCTTTTTCCCGAGTCATTGTGGATTTTGTTGGTCCCCTGCCCAGAACTGCGAGTGGGCGGGAGTATGTGATGACCATGATGTGCGCCGCCACCAGGTTTCCGGAGGCTGTGCCCCTGGCAAGCGTGAAGGCGCCCGCCGTGGTAAAGGCACTTGTGAAATTTTTCACTACGGTAGGGCTGCCCAGGGAAATCCAGTCGGATCAGGGGAGTGTCTTCACATCTCACACCTTCCGACGGATGTTGGATGAGATGGGAGCAAAACAGATTTTAGCCTCTGCGTACCACCCTGAGTCACAAGGGGCGTTGGAACGATTCCACGCCACCTTAAAGACAATGATTAAAATGTATTGTCAAGAAAACGCTAGGAGCTGGGATGATGCTTTGCCCCTCCTCTTATTTGCCGTGAGGGACACGGTCCAAGAGTCATTGGGGTTCAGCCCATTCGAGCTCGTCTTCGGTCATCGGCCCAAGAGGACCCTTGACCTTACTAAAAGAGCAATGGTCCAGTCCGGCAGTTCAAGTTAATGTGATTGATTATGTTTTAAAATTTCGTGAGAGGCTGGAAAGGATCTGTGACCTTGCCAAAGAGAATCTGCGGCATTCCCAGACTAAAATGAAAACATGGTATGATAGGCGTGCCCGCGAAAAAGAGTTCCAAGTGGGCGATCGGGTCTTAGTTCTGTTCCCAGTGGTAGCCAACCCCCTTCAGGCGAGATTCCACGGTCCGTACAAGGTAACTAAGAAGATAGACCCTTTGAACTATGTTATCGAAACCCCGGACAGGCGTAAACCCACACAGTTGGTACACATTAACATGTTAAAAGCCTACCACGATCAGACAGAAAACCCGGTTGGTGTTATCACAGAAATTACTGAGACTGGAGAGTCGAATGAGACGGGAAAAACCCATCGTGAAAGGGTGAATATGGTGCCGACCCGATTGGAGAACTCCATTGTTCTGGCTAATCTTGCTGACAAAGTCTCTCACCTCACCCCCGAACAAAGCGGGCCATTGATAAAGTTAATTGAACGGCACACAGATGTATGTCCCGATGTCCCGAGGCGATGCAAAGGGACGGTGCACGATGTTGTAGTCACCTCCGATCAGCCTATTAAACAGCATCCCTATAGGATGAACTTGGAGAAGGGCAAACTAGTGGAGAAAGAGATTGAGTACATGCTAGCCACAGATATTATTAGGCCATCCCTGTCGGAATGGGCGTCTCCCTGCGTGGTTGTCCCGAAAGCCGATGGGGGCATCCGATTCTGTACAGATTACAGAAAGGTGAACGCCATCACAAAAACTGATGCTTACCCCATCCCAAGGATAGACGATTGCATTGATAAAGTGGGGAGAGCCACGTACATCACCAAGGTCGACTTGCTGAAAGGATACTGGTGTGTCCCTTTAACCGACCGGGCTAGAGAAATCTCGGCATTTGTCACCCCCTCCGGTTTGTATGAGTATAATGTTCTACCTTTTGGCATGAAAAACGCCCCAGGGACCTTCCAGAGAATGATTAATTCAGTAATAAAGGGACTCAGGAACACAGAAGCATATATTGATGACTTAGTGGTCTGGAGTAACACGTGGGAGGAGCACATTGTGGCAGTAGAGGAGCTATTTAAACGGCTGTCTGAAGCCAGCCTGACAGTGAACCTCGCAAAAAGTGAGTTCGGCCACGCGAAGGTCACTTATCTGGGATTTGTGGTGGGACAGGGGCAGCTGGCTCCGATGCAGGCTAAGGTGCAGGCTATCTCGGAGGTCCCCACCCCGACAGACAAGAGAGCCCTGAGAAGGTTCTTAGGGATGGTGGGGTACTACAGGAAGTTTTGCAAAAACTTTGCGGATATTACTCTCCCTCTGACTAGGCTTTTGCCAAAGAATGCGAAGTTCGTGTGGGACGACCTTTGTCAACAAGCCTTCGAGAGTCTGAAGGCGATTCTATGTCACCATCCTGTGCTGAATGCGCCTGACTTTTCAAAACCCTTCTCCCTAGCAACAGATGCTAGCGACGAAGCTGCCGGGGCGGTGCTGTTGCAGACAGACAAAGATGGGGTTGAGCACCCAGTCGCTTACTTTTCTAAGAAATTTAATACCCATCAGAGGAACTATTCCACTGTGGAAAAGGAGTTACTGGCCATCATACTAGCATTACAACATTTTGAAGTTTATATTTGCCCGGCACGAAAACCACTGGTAATTTACACTGACCACAACCCATTAGTGTTTTTGGCCACTATGAAAGATAAAAACAGAAGATTGCTAAGTTGGAGTCTGATGCTACAGGAATTTGATATAAAAATTAGACATATAAAAGGCACGGAAAATGTGATCGCTGACTGTCTGTCAAGGTGTTGACAGCTTCAAATTCTCTGTATTAGCTAAATAACTGTTAAAGATGTATATTGTGTATGTATCAGATAATATAGTCATGTTTGTAATTTTTACCTCCCGGTAAAAATCCTTAAAGGGGGGAAGTGTTACGAGAATACACATAAAATTAGGATGTTTGCTGGCCTGGGCTAGCATCGGTGGCATCAGCAGTTGGTCTGCCACCTGCCCTCAGGGGAAGGAGAGATAAGGAACAATGGAGCAGCGTCTGGAGATGTGTAATGAAGGGATGTGGGAGGAAGAGCTGTCTGGAGCGGCTCCCCCCCTTTGAACCCTGAACTGTTTGAAGTGATGGACAGGCGATACCCCAGCAGGGGGATAAAAAGGGACAGGTTCGCTAAGACAGACACACACGCCACCCGAGGTAACGAGACCCTGGAAGCGGTGCGCTTCTCACGAGTGGGTGAGAAGTCCCAGACAACGACAAGGGTGGAAAGGTACGATCAGCGGGAACCCGGTGTGTGTCCGCCCTTGCCTGGGTGCCGGGTTCACTGCAGAAGATCGACCGCATCTGGAGGAGGGGTCACAGTCGGTGACCTCAGGTGACATCACCAAGGACCTGCCCAAAAGCTGTTTGTGAGCCATCTCGCTGGTCTGTGAGTGAAGCTGTGCTGAATGATGAGTTGTTCCTATTCTATGTCTCTCTTCCCCACCTTGTCCATCGCCATGACAACGATTACTGCGAACTGAACTACAAACTGGACTGAACTTTGAGTCATTTTGAAATTGGTCATTTACCCCTAGACAACGATAGAGCTTGATTGATGCTGTTATCTTAATTCTGTGCACATGTGTGGTTATCATTGTTGAATTGTTGCATTTATTATCCTTTCGATTACTGTGTTGCTTGTTTCTTTAATAAAACTTTCTTAGTTCTAGTACTCCAGACTCCAACTGAGTGATCCATTTCTGCTGGTTTGGCAACCCAGTTACGGGGTACGTAACAATAAGTACTATTAAATATATCATCACAATATTGCCTTCCACGACCTTACTTAGATTATTGCCTCGATTAGATTTATCCTGCTTTGTGTAGACAGGATCCTGGGTAATTTTCCACTTTAATTTACTGAAAGCTGTTGCTGCTGTTGTTCTACTGGAATAGAGGCAGCTTTCAGAGTGCAGATCTTTCCCACAGGCACTGCTGTGCATCTGTAATAGTGAACTGGTGAGGTCAAAGCAAAATATCTTTCTGTTTAAGATTAGTATCCTAATGCCTGTGCCAAAATCTAATACACCATATACATGCTTCAGGACTTGGTCAGTAATATGAAGGCACTTTTTCTGCCAGATATTTAATCCTCGCCTTCTTGCCATCAGTGCTTCATTTAAATGGTATTTAGAATTCTGATCTACCGGTCTGAGAAATGGGGGGAGGGGGAAGGTTATTGGATGCTTCCTTTTTCCGAATCTGACCAAATGCTATCACTTAATTACTGGGAGTAGCATTTATTTTGAGATTCATTGCTGAACAGGCCCTTTTGGCCCAATGAGCCACGCCACCCAGCAACCCACCTATTTAACCCCAACCTGATCACAATTTACAATGCCCAATTAACCTACTAACTGGAATGCCTTTGGACCAGTTGAGGAAACCAGAGCACCTGGAGGAAGCCCATGCAGTCACAGGGAGAATGTACAAACTAGTGGTGCTGGAGTTGAACTCCGAGCTCCAACTCCCTGAGCGGTAATAGTTTTGCGCTAACCACTATACTACTGTGGTGCCTTTGATGCAACTCCATGAATGATGCTGTGTATCAATTCTCAATCTTGTTATCAACCTTGATAATCACCACTTTACACTGTCCACTTCTCACTCATTTATAAGCTACATTTTCAATGAATCTAATTTTAGCCCAGATAAAATGCCACTATGTAATGTATTAACCTCCCCTGCATTATAACTAATTAGTATAAATTAAAGAGACACGAGGTACAGATCAACAGTATTCTAACTGAATAACAATTGTTGATTTGTTACGAATAAAGCAGCAATTAGGCCATTTAGTCTGGTTCACCATTCAATGTCATCATGCCCTAACCAAAGGGTCCTGAAGGGCTTTGACAGAATATACATGGAAATTTCCTTTGTTGTGGAAGAATCTAGAACTAGGGATTACTGTTTTAGAATAGTTAGATTGAGATAGATGAGGCTTTTTTAATGTCAATGATTTGTTATGTCCTTGGAAATGCTTCCACCGAGAATGATGGAAGCAGAATCTTTGAAAACTTTTAAGCAGAGATGGATGGGAGTTGAGGTTCTAGTCATGCTATTAAATACAGAAGCATTGTGTCCTCCTCCGAATAGGTATACAGCTATGTATGCAAATCTGTGCTCCATTTCCCTTACCACTTTGATTAACAAAGATCTGAGAAAACTTTAAAATTAATTTAACTAATTAAAAACATCCATCAACCTTTGATGAGCAAACATTTCCAACTATATACTTGATATATGTTGGCCTTAATCCTTAAAGATGTACACCACTCAACTAATTGAAAAGGTTTCTTCTCCATCCACCAGATCATCACCCCTTAATACCTTAAACATTTCAACTAAATTGCCTTTCACCCTTCTAAATCAGAGTGAATAATTTGATTAAGACCCTTGCAGATTTTCAGGTAAAAAAGCACTCTGTTTGCTATAGCACAATTTCTGTCACTAGTACTCTAGATCCCCAGATTTTGTTAAAAAAAAAATCAATTTATTAGTCTTGTCAATTACTATTTTCGATAGAAGTCTTAACAATATCTATATAGACTAACATTTCTTTGGACTTCACCCTTTAAAAAAAATTTCTGTAACTAAATGATTCTACTTAGTTGCTAATTTTGTAATATTGGTAAGTTCGAGCAGTTTTTACCTGCTTAAGCTGCCTAATTTGTTCCAATTCTTCTCTTAGGTGTTCCATCTTCCTTCGAATAGTAAATCCTGGGTCCATAGCTCCAAATTCCTGACGAGGTGGACGGGTGAAAGCTGTTAACATAATTTTAAAAAGCCACAATCAGCTGATATCTTGGGACATAAGCAATGACAGCCAGAACTGTATACTGCGTCATTGTATTACATTTTGCTGAGTCTGTCCAAATGCTCAAGAGGCAGGGTTCCATGGGTCATTTTAAGTACATTGTTCAAGTAACTAGAGGTGATATTGAGAGCAACAGCCTTGGTGAGATCATCTAGTGAGTAAGAAATGTGTTCCATGAATGATGGAGTGGAGGCAAGGCCTAGAGGCTGCATTAAGATTGGAGGCACCATAGGTTTGTTGAGGTATAAAATAAGTGCTGTAAAGAAAGGATGGACATTTTAATAGGGGCCATTAAGGTCAAAATGCAGGTTTGCTGAGCACCTGGCTTCAGTAAGAAGGGCGAGTAGTGATAAGGTAAAGTGTTTCTTAGTTTTCCCTTTCGTAGGAGGGAGAAACTGGGTATAAAGGTTATGGAGGGTAGGGGGAGTATTATATTCCTCCTGCAGTATGTGGGAGATCAGGGAAATTACAAAGTCCCTGGTGAATACATCTGTCAGAAGTGTGCCAAGCTATAGTTCCTGTCCAGACCACAGAGCTGCTGAAGCTGTGGTTGGCCTCACAACGGAACATCCGGGATGTGAAGAATGTGGTAGATAAGATGCTTAGTGAACTGGTCATGCCCCAGGTATAGAAAGAGGAGATGAGTGAAAACATGTAAGATCAGGTAATTCAGAAGACCTCTTGGTCATGTCTTTCTCAGACTGGTATACTGTTATGAATACAGTTGGCGGGGGGGGGGGGCAGATGATGGCCTTTCAGAGGAAAGTAGCAGTAACCAACAAGTTTGCGGCACCACTGTTGACACTGATACACAGCTGGGAAAGGAAAAGACAAGGCGCGCATTAGTGAAGGAGAGTTGGTGAGAACAGACAGGAATTTATGTGGCTCAGATTGAGACTCCAGAATGGCCTGTAGTTTCCTTCATGCCAGGGCTAAGTATATCCTAGTACAGGCACAGAACATTCTGCAGGGAAGAGAATAGGCAAAGGAAGGAATAATTTAGATAGAAAGAGAAAGAAAATCCTGCAGAGTGAATTTAGAGAGTTAGTCAGGATATTAAAATGTAGGGTCTTTAGTGTCCACCACAGGATTACTCCTTATGCCACATGCTGGTGAGGGTAAAAATAGGAAGGTAGAATAGATGAATGTGTGGCTTAAGAGCTGGTGCAATGAGGAGGATTTCAAGCTCTTCTGGGTCAGGTAGGACCTATACAAGTTTTAAGTCACATCTAAACAGGAAGGGAACAAAATCCTTGCAGGGAGTTTTGATTACGCAGGCAGGAAGTTTTAAAGTAACTTGGCATAGGTTTGGGAAACTCAGTAGCAGTGCAACAGGTGGGAAGATTGACACAAATCTAAAATAAATCACTGAAGTTCAGTGGGCAGAACCGACAGAGGCAGGCAACAGATTGAGCGGGGACACAGACTCATATGCATTTACTTTAACAAAAGGAGCTTTATGAGAAAGTCACATTAGAGAGCATGGGTCCGAACCATTTTTTATGCCATGGACCAATACTATTAAGCAAGGAGTCTGTGGATCCTAGGTTGGGAACCCCTGCTCTAGACCACAGATCAGCACGTTGAATTATGATATTATTCTAAGTACTGAGACATGGATGACTGGTAGTTTAATCTGCTGGTGTGATAGACAGGTGTAAAAGAGAAGGGAAGTTCATGCAACACACAAAGTTGCCGGTGAACGCAGCAGGCCAGGCAGCATCTCTAGGAAGAGGTACAGTTGACGTTTCGGGCCGAGACCCTTCGTCATGCTTCTGATTATGGAGAACACCACACTGGTATGCAGGAAGGATGTCTTGCAGGGGTCATCAAATATGCCATTGGGGCACAACTTAATAAGAGAGGGACAATCACTTGGCTGGGGTTATACAATAGGCCTACAAAGTTCAGCAACAATTACAGAAGCATATGTAAACAAATCACAACAAGATGTAAAGGCAATACAGATGTAATAGTGAGGGATTATAACTTTCCCTATATTGACTGGAATTGCTTTGGGGCGTAAGGTTTAGATGGGGCAGAATTTGTAGGTGCATTTAAGATAGCTTTTTGAGACCATATGTATATTGCCCTACCAGAAAAGGAATTGTACTTGACCTTGCCTCACAAAATAAAACTAGACTTTGCTTTTTCAAGCAACACACATAAAATTTGCTGGTGAACGCAGCAGGCCAGGCAGCATCTCTAGGAAGAGGTGCAGTCGACGTTTCAGACCCTCGGCCTGAAATGACGACTGTACCTCTTCCTGGAGATGCTGCCTGGCCTGCTGCATTCACCAGCAACTTTGATGTGTGTTGCTTGAATTTCCAGCATCTGCAGAATTCCTGTTGTTCTTTGCTCTTTCATATTTGATTTAGCATTGAACTCATCCATTCTGATTTATATTTCTTTTTCCATTCTGGTGTTATAATCCTTCAATATTGTGATACTCAAATGATTTCCCTGTTTACTCAGAACCTTAAGATTCAATTTTCCTAGCAGCGATGCCATCAGTTCGTACTTTCAGTAATTAGGACACAAAAACTTGAAAACCTAAATATGCAAGAACATGAGTAATAATTTGGCCAGGAGCTTTGGGTAGTTAGCCACAGCAAATTACAGACCATAATCTATTAGGGACATTTTTGAGTAACTTAATGAAGTTTTCAATGTTGCATTCAAGTATAAACATGTTTTCCTGTGTATATACACATCAAAGTTGCTGGTGAACGCAGCAGGCCAAGCAGCATCTCTTGGAAGAGGTGCAGTCGACGTTTCAGGCCGAGACCCTTCGAGGTCTTGGCCTGAAACGTCGACTGCACCTCTTCCTACAGATGCTGCTTGGCCTGCTGCGTTCACCAGCAACTTTGATGTGAGTTGCTTGAATTTCCAGCATCTGCAGAATTCCTGTTGTTTCCTGTGTATATACTTTGTTTTATTAAAGATTAACATCAACCACATTTTATAGGTAGGAACAGCAAAAGTTCTGCCAGATCTACATGCTGTCATGTTTTGTAGTACAGTATTGTCATTATCATTCTACCATTTTCCCACAATGAAACTCTGCAAATACAAAAACTAAACATTTTCTATTTAAATTCAATTCATAAATGAATCTCTGAATGCTAGAGAATACTTCTGTTTAAGTAAAAAGCAATATTTCAAATTGGGATCCTTAAATGGAACTTCAGTTCTCCTATATTTGGAGTTATTTGTTTGAATTATCTGCAGGATCTTTGTGAACCAGCTAAGAATTTGACCACACTGATAATTTATTGACTGCGGCTTTCTAAGCTGTCCTAGATCTTCAGATATACAGCTCACTTGCGTATATTGAAATTCTGAACAGACGTCATTCTATTAAATGATAAAATGATGGTGATAACCATATGTACTGCTGCATTAAAGTTGCCGACAAGTTCTTTGTGCAGATCTTACAGACGAATTTCTAACCTCAGTGTTTATACATACCAACGTAAAGCTCAACAGTATGGGCCACGACAAGAGAGTTTCAGAGTGAACATCACATGACTTACCAGATCGAGGTTTGAGGCCAAAAGGTACTGCTGAGGGTGGTGTGGAGAAGGCAATGAACCTACTTTCCTCCTGTGACAGAATACAATAAATTTTAACCAACATTTCTTTATGTCAAAAGTTTAGGTCCAAAGCTTGCTAAGTCAAATGCAATTTAAAAAGTCACTTTCTGAAATTTCTAATTGTACACAAATTTATTTTCAAACCCACCTCCTTCAAACTATTTATTCAATTGTAGTGAGCACTGGATCTATCATATCCAATGTATAAAAGCACAAGTACTTTTTAAATAAGTGGCAAAATAGCATCAATTTAGTAATTTAAAGCTCCTCAAATTCAAGCCATAAAGGTCAATTGTTATATTGCTTCAGTAGTTAAGATTTTCAAATCCTAATCAGATGTATGCCAAACCATAAGAAGCGCAAGGGCATTATTTCTAAAATTGCTTTCAATTATCACCTAATATTTTTTAAAAAATAGTCAAATCAAATGTTGTTTTCTAATAGAGTGGATTTCAATTAATTGTGCCTAAAGTTAATCAGGGTAGCCGCTTATTTGGGACAACTTTTAAAGACCTCTTAAAGAAGAAAATAGCTGGGATTCCCTACATTGGGATACTACACCGCTTAACTGGGAGAGGAGACTTGCTGAATAGCTTCTAAGTAGTGTCAGTTGTGTGCACCTGAGTGGCCGTTAGACAATCCTTACAGCAAACCATTTTTTACATAGTGTCAGTTGCATGTATTTATGTTCAAAAAGCAGTGATTTTTGTCACAAATAGTTGGTGAGAAATAAGCAGCAAGACAATTTAGAACTGCTTAGCTCACTATGGTTTCAAGTATTTAGGCTTGGAGATGCCAGAAACAATCAGGAGTGTAAAATGAAATGATTTCACTACTTTAAACAAGTTAGGACTATGAAGAATTTGAAAGCATGGACAATCAGCTTGAATGTTACAATGAAAATGAAGACTTGGAGGATGTATTGTATGAAGGCAGTCTGACACCTGCACTAGGATTTGCATTGATTTTGTTCAGTACATTCAAAAGAACATGGCAGCATACACCGGATAAATTCTTCCATTGTTAACTGATAGGAACTAATACAGTTTTATGGTACTATAGCAGTATTGGCAATGTTCTCATTTGTTACTCAGTTAAACAGTGGTTTGTCCTTTTTTTAATATATATCTTTCTAACTATTCCCATGAAACTTCAGCAAATTGACGCAGCTGCTTAGTTGCACCAAAATATACTGGTCCTGATGTGTCCCAATTAACCAGCATTCACAGTATACCTCAGGAAGGTAACAGTTATCTGTCAAAAATCTAACTATGGAAACAGAAATTAAATAAATGTGGAATTTGCTGCAACACCCAGACTTACTCACATTGTGACTTTCTGTTTGATACAGATACAGCAATTGTAAGCAACTGGTCAATTCAAACCTGCAGGAACTCACTCAATAACTGAAGGGCAGCAATAGGGGTGAGTGCTGTTACCTCTCAACTCCAGCTAGCTGCACTGATCCTGACCTTCTGCTGTGTCGATGTGGTGCTGGCACGTGCACCTCGTGGCCATAAGGGATTTCAGTGGGTGCTCTACTTTCCTTTACCATTTAAAAAAAAAGTGCTGATGGATTAACAGGCTAATGTATGATAGCCTTCAGTACACATAGCAAAAGTAAAGTTGATGGACAAATCAGAGTTGCAGGACTATAAGAAATAGAACAGGGAAAGGGACAGATGGATTTGGTCTGCTGGGAATCTGCATGGACACGGCAATCAAATTGTGTTCCTCTTTATCATAATAACTAATTTCCAGATGAGACCTGACAGCACTCCTGTCAATGCTTATAAACACTGCAGGGAAGTGTCACAATTCATGGACGGGATGAAGACCATCAAATGTGCTTTAGACTTCTTCCAATACAATTCTTGTTTGCTCTGCATATTAACAAGCATGTAAAACAATGAAGCTTCTAATCATAAACTATTTCAAATCTATATCGATAAACCATTCATGAAAGATAAGGATGTTCAAGTAGTTAGAAATGCAGAACATGTAAAATTAAAACACAATAATCATACACAAATGAATGGAAACAGAATATTCAGAAAGGCAAGATGGTAAATGTATAAATGCAGTAACAATACCTCAAAAGATTGGCTACGTATAACCTGGACAGAAGGGGAAGAAGATGTGATCTGAACAGGTGATGTCGAAGGCATGGATGTAGTTTCAATATCTGACTGCAAGGGTGAAAACAAATGTGAATAGAATAGAATAATTTGGCATTTGAGCAAAACGCTAGACACAGTATGCTCCAAACACATTATTCCATTCTTAAAATATCCAAAAATCACTTGGTAGCACACTCGTCTTTGTGAGAAATGACCTTGAACACAAAAATCTAGTCTGCTTTTCAAATACAATATTGAGAGCAATGCTGCCTTATAGGAACTCCAAGATCCCACTGCAGTGATCCAATGGAAGATTATTTTGAAGATATTAGGAGAGTTGTCCATGTCCTAGCAAGCACTGACTTCCAAATCAACATTAAAAATATATACTTATCACTGAAGCATTTGACATATACAAATCAGCAGTGCATTTTAGTCATCATAAAATTACTTTTTCAGTCCTACTTAAATAAATTCTGACATTATGATACACATTAATGAAAGAATCATTCTGTATCAAAAGAAAAATCTGAAGGAAGTAACAAAAGAAATTATTCTAACCCATTTCCTTTCTACATTGAGATCTGCCATCTCACATCTCTACATCAGGAGCTGCAAAATAATAAAATTGCTCAAAGAACTGGAGTTGATATTTCCTGTCTTCAGAAAAGACTAATTAACTACCATCTTAATACTCTTCAACAACGTATGATATTCAACATGGAAAAGCTCGCATTATATCAATACACTGCAGTCAATTCTGTCAACTCAAGAGGCTTTTGCTACAACTCATGTTAAATGAAGGTGGTAAGTCATCAATAATTTGCTGAACTTACATTAAAATTCATTTCACCAAAATTAAATCAATATTTTGTATTTATGTGCAAATATGATCACTGACCAAATTCAAGTTGGGTAAGGTGCTTTATCAAGAAAAAGGACTGTCTATACCTACATAAGGGGTTATTAAATTTGCTTAACCTGCAGTTTCAGTTGACTACTAAAACATGCTGCATCTTCCATTCGCCTCAATGCCAAAGATAGCACAGTGCCACAGCTAGTAAGTTCAGCCCTGACCTCCACTGTTATCTGAAAGGAGTTTGCACATTCTCCCTGTAACCCCATAGGCTTCCTCTGTGTGTTACCATTTTCCTCCCACATTCCAAAGATATGCAGATTGTCATATTAATCGTTCACTGTAATGTGTCCTTAATGTGATTTTAAGTTATAGAATGTGGGGGCAGTAATTGGGAATCCACGGGGAATTAAAATAATACTGATTAGTCTAGGGTTAGTGTGGGTCATAGACTGCGACTTGAATGACCTATTTCCTTGCGGTGTATTTCATTAACCTGACAGAAGAAAATAGCCTGATGCAGGGTTTAAAGCAAAATTGTTGATAATTTTTAACCCCCAAGTTACTGGACTCCTGAGTTCCTCCAGCAGGTTGTTTGTTGCTCCACATTCCAGCTTCTGCAGTCTCATTTCTCCATAAGAAAATAACTTGCATGATTGGCAACTCATTCATCACTCTAAACATTCATGCCTTTCATTACCAACACACTTTGGAATAACTACAAAATACAATTACTCGCGTAGGGTACCAGGCACAATTCCTAGACTTCTGTAGCCTTCCACAAAGGACACTGGCAGCAAATCCATGGGAACACTTAGCACTTGCAGGATTTTCTATATGTCATACACCATATCAAACTGGCCTGAAAATATAACGTCACTTCTTAGTTGTTATTGGGCCAAAACTGTACAAGTTCCTAGCCAACAGCATTTTGCTAATGCCTTTAACAGAAGATTCAAGATAGGAGTTCAACACTACCAAGAGCAATTTGGGATGGCCTTGCCAGTGACGCTTCATCCTGAAAATAATCAATTAAAAAAAACAATGATACAGTTCACAACTTGAACTGTAGTCTTCTTGAATACACTGCACAACTTGGCCAAACCATGCTTTGACCAGCCATCCTTCCGACTCTGCTTTTACTTCTATCCATGTTTCTTCATTTAACCACAGTAACTCTTTTGCATATTTATGCAGCCTTAAATACACCAATATTATTTGCCTTATTTATTTCTTGTGGAACACAATTCTCATCCTCTCAACCGTAAGGTACAAAATTAGAGATGACCAGAAAATGGCCTGACGCAGGCTGGGAGACCATTTCGCTGAACACCTATGCTCTGTCTGCTAGAGAAAGCAAGATCTCCCAGTGGCCACACATTTTAATTCCATGTCCCATTCCCATCCTGATATGTCTATTCACAGCCTCCTCTATCGTCAAGATGAAGCCACACTCAGGTTGGAGAAACAACATCTTATATTGTCTGGGTAGCCTCCAAGCTGATGGCATGAATATTGACTTCTCTAACTTCCATTAATGCCCCACCTCCCCTTCACACCCCATCCCTTATCTATTTTATATATTTTTATTTTTCCCTTTTTTTCTCCCTCTGTCCCTCTCACCCCCCGGGCTCCCCTCCCCCCGCTTCTCTTTCTCCCCAGGCTTCCCATCCCATGATCCTTTCCCTACTCCAGCTCTTAGATCCACCCCTCCCCTCCTGTCTTCTCCTATCATTTCAGATCTCCCCCTCCCCCTTTCAAATCTCTTACTAGCTCTTCTTTCAGTTAGTCCTGACGAAGGGTCCCGGCCCGAAACATCGACTGTACCTCTTCCTATAGATACTGCCTGACCTGCTGCGTTCACCAGCCTTTTTTGTGTGTGTTACAGGGTTTTGATTTGGTTTTGCTCATAAGTGGAAACTTTTGACTATCCCATCAGTACCTTGCATAACTTTAACTATCTAAGCCTTTCCTTTTGAGGAGACTCTCAGTCTGTTCTTCCATTTCTGACAGGTAAAACCTTGTAAAACTTTTTTGCATTCTTGCCAATTCCCTAAGAGTCCTTATAATATGAGAAATGCATATATATCTACAAATGTAGTTAGTCAAAAAGCTTCAAAGGTTCATTTTATTATCAAAATATATCACTCTGAAATCCTTTAATTCTCCGGGTAGCCACGAAACCAAGAAAGAAAAGAAGGTAAAACAAACTGTATAAATTACAGATCATCAGCATCTGTAGAGAGATGTAAGAGTTCAAAAGACACAAGAAAACAAATGTAACTAAACAGAGTGATGACAAAATGCAAACATTTCCAATAGTGGAGAAACCAGGACAATAGCGGTGATGTCAGTACTGTTGGGGAGATCTAAGGGAGTTAAGGGAGACAGACTTGAGGCTTGTTCCAATTTCTCTGTTGGCATAAATTGAGGGATACAGACCAGGCCACAATCAGATAGAGGAAAAATTAGAAGTTTAAGATGTTACAAATTTAGTATGACTTTGATATCGAATAATTGGACAACTTAGGAAATAATCCCCAATGTTTAGTTAATTCATGTAATTGCCTTTTTAAAAAATCTGTTGTGACTTCTCGTGGCTCAAGAATTTTCAGTTTGTATTGTTTTCTTTCACATTCCATTCAGTTGCTTATTTTCCATACAATGGTGTGATTTACTTTTTTTTCCTACCAAAATTTAAAACAGGCCCATGATTACATATATTTCTATTCTGTACGTTTATTAATGTCACGTGGTGTGCTGCATGTGGTCCAACCCTCACAAATTTCAGCTATCTACATACTTGGCCCACATAATCTCAACTCAATCGCTTCCATTTCAGTATGAAAATGTCCTAACCATTTCAATCTTTTTTCTTGGCCAAAATTCTCTAGTCTTGCAAATACCCTCAAATCTCAGAAGAACATTAAATAAAGCATTTACAAGTAATTTACCCTCTGCTTTCATTCTGTGAATTTACTCTGATGGAAAAACAACAAAGGTGTTTTTACATAAATCAAAGTTAAATGCAGGTACGGCAGCGATTATGAAATCAAGCAGCATAATGACTTTTGTTGTAAGAGTTTTGAGACAAGAATAATGGTGTTTTACTACAGTTATAAAGGATTCTGTTTTTTTTTAATCTCAGCACCACCTTCTTGCTCTAACTTTATCAGGCTCCACAGCTCCTGGACAGACAATTCAACAGTCATTTTATTCTGTGTGAAGAAATTTCTTCTCACCTTGGTCTTGAATAGCAAAATTTTATTTTGAGATTGTAATCCCTGGTTCCTGACACCCTAAACAAGGGAACCTCATCTTCACATTTTCCCTGTGAAGCCCCATAAAATTTTGAATGTTTCAGAGAGGTCACCTTCTCGTCTTCAAGACTTTAGTAACAATGCCAGTGTGCTCATGTCAAAAATTCCTGACTTATGGACACACAACACATACCAATGAACTCCCACAGATTAGTTTATTAATTTCTAATTATAGATAAATAAACTTGAATATTATTGATATATAATTTTGAACTTTCTCCTTTTCCCCCCAAAATCCAATGGAGTTTTACTTTACCAGCAACTCTACCTGATCAGAGTTTGCTAAAAGCTACATCACTACATCAATTCTCATGGCTACTTTCTCAAAAATTCTCATGTTACTTAGAGAAAACATTTTATTCAATGCATGCCAATTGCTCCTGATTAATCCATACTATCCTAAATGACAAATGGTCCAAGCAATTTAGAATCCTTTGCAGTAATTTACCCTCCTCCAAGATTCGGGTGATTAGCTTGTAGCAACTAACTATTCTTCTTTTATTCTGTAGAGAATAAAAGTTCCCTGTTACTCCAGCACTATACTTAAATACGGAAGGGTGTGAAAGAACGGATAGAATGATTTCCTTGATTTAATCTGTGAGAACTGCACCTGGCTACAGCTCCTGACAAACTGGGTCAAGCAAATGAAGAAGGCTGACATACTCAAGATCATCCAGAATGCTGAGAGCATCATAATAATACTTTTACTGAAGTGATCACACCTAAGTTGCATTAGATACATGTGTGTGACCACCAGGAAAAGCAAGGAGAGTTAGCAGACAATGCAGGGCTGTTCTGTAACTATTCCCCTCACTAACAGATAAAGCTCATTGTATACTACTGTGGGGATGACACTGAAGGGTTAGCAACTCTAAGCAGTTGTCTTAATGGACAACTCTAAGCAGTTGCTGAACATTATCAAGGGGGTGAGCAAATAGCCAGAAGTCATTGTACACACTGGTACAGATGATGTGGGATAAACAAGGGATGAGATCCTGCCCGAGTGTAAGTAGTTAAGCAGGACCTTGAGGGTAGAGCTCTCTGGGTTGCTCCTAATACCATGTGCTTGTGGGGTCAGAAATAAAAAGGCAGGCCAGATAAACGCATTACTGAGGAATTGCAGCAAGGTGCAGAAATTTAGGTTCTTTGATCATTTATAATTTCTTTTGGGGTAGAGATAACTGTACAAGACAAATGGGATGCACTTGAACCAGAAAAGGGACCAATATCCTTGCAGGGAAGATTGTGAGTCCTGCATAGGACGGCTTATACTAAACTGGCAAGGATGTTAGACTGTGAGCAGGAGCAAGTCATGGGATAAAGCAAGAACAGTGAGAGCGAGTTTAGTAATCAAGATTGCCAGGGGCATAGTTAAGGGAGGGAAAATAATACTCAGTTAAATGCATTTATTTCAATGCATGATGCTTAACAGGCAAGGTGCAGAAACTCAAAGCATGAATAATCTATAGGGCTGCGACGTTACAGCAATAACAAAAGCATGGCTGAGAAAGGCAAGATACAGATGTTACAGGTGTAACAGAGATACAGGTAAGTGAGGAGAGGTATCATCTTTTTGATAAGGAAGACTGCAACTATAGTGCTTAGACACAACATTCTTGGGGTATTGTTCAAGAGGGCCATTTGGATATAACTTGGAAACTACTGAACTATAGACCCCCTCCTCCAAGAGTGAACAAGACATTTAAAAGATTGTGGAGATATTGCTGATGGTTGTAAGAATAACAGGATTGTATTACAGAGAGATTTTAATTTCCCTGGTATTGACTATGAAAGGCCTGAACAAGCTGGAAATTGTGAAATGTGTCCAGGAAAGCTTCCAGGCTCAATATACAGAAGGCTCTATTTGGGAGGGTGTAATACTGAATTTCCTCTGAGGGGATGGTGCAGGGACAATTTAGCTTTAGTTTTAAGATAGTGATGATAAAGGATAGGACGGGCCACAGGTTAATTCGGGGGGAATTTGGTAGGATCAGGCAGAAGTGGATTGGATGAGCCGGTTTAAAGGAAAAGCAACTAATGGCAAGTGGGAGGCTTTTAAGAGTGTGATATCCAGAATCCAGGGACCGCATGTTCCTGTTAGGGTGAAGGCTAAACCTAGCAAGTTTAGGGAACCCTGGTTGATCAAAGACACTGAGGTGCTGATCTATAAAAAGGAAGCATACACTCTAAGAAGAGGTAATCAAAAGATGAGGTTAGAGCAGTGGGTGTTGTCCATTTGGACTTTAGCAAGCCTCTGACATGGTCCCACATGGCAGGCTGATCTGGAAGGTGAAGCCCCATAGAATCCAGAGAGAGCTAATAAAATGGATTCAAAATTGTCTCAGGAGGTAGGAAGCAGAAGGTAGTTATTGAAGATTGTTTCTCTGAATGGTGTTTGATAATTAAAGGTGTGCCACAGAGGTCAATGTTGGGACTCTAGTTATTGATTATTGCCTCTCCTACATTTTATATCTCCCTCATTTATAAGGTGTACATCATCCCCTTGACCCAAGAGACTTAAATTCACATCTTCTACCCAAATTTATTTGTTAGTTGCCCTCTATCTATGAAGATTGGGTTTTTCCTGATTGTTATTTCACCATTTTTCCACAACCCCTGTGGTTTAATTTTCACTTTCAGCTTCACTGTGCACTTTCCATTCAACTTTCTGCAGTATAGCCATGAAAGATGTGAAATTAGAAACCCATACCTCATTTTCATATGCAAATTCCTCTTTATTCTTTTTTGAAGATTTTAGCTGCTGAACAAAAGTACGACAGATGAGTTAACTTAGAATGCTGCTCATTCAGTAACATTTTGGTTAATAAAACATACAAAGTAGATTACAGTACTTCAAAAATAAATTACTCATGAAACATACCAGGATTCTTATGAATTGGACTATCTAGGAAATTTACAAAAATATTGCAATACAGCAAGACAGATAACTCTGGGACACAACACACACAAAATTCCAGCATCTGTAGATTTTCTCCTGTTTTGTCCTGGGAGATAACACTTCCTTCTACAACTAAATCCTTGACTGCTTGACTAACAGAACACAATCAGTAAAAATAAGCAACATCACCTCCACTACAATTACCCTCAACATTAATGCCCTGCTACCTACTTTAATCCCTATACATTCATGACTGTGTGCTAGACCCTGCTCGATCACGATCTACAAGTTTACAGAAGACACCACTGTATTGGCCAATTCTCAAATAATAATGGTTTGGAACAAAGAAGGAGTTTGAGAGCCTACTAACATGGTATGATGACAGCAATCTTTCCCATAATGTCAGCAAAGCCAAACAGCTAGTTATTAACTTCAGGAAGGGGGCAATGCACACGCTTCTGTGTACATCAATGGTGCTGAGGTTGAAAGGATTAAGAACTTCAAGTATCTAGAAGTAAATTTTACCAATAGTTTGAGTTGGTTCAACCATACAGTACCTTGTAAATGTATTCAGCCCTCAATCCTTTGTTCACACAATTGAGTATCAACCAGAGATGTTGATCAATTTAATGCAGAATTTATATTTGTGAATTACATGCTCCTTTTTTCACAGTAAAATCCAAAAATCAGGGAAAATAGTAAAGCATGAAAATTAAAAATTCGGAAACTGAAACATCAGCAGTAATCATTCCTCTTTGCTCAGTACTTAGTTATAGACAGTAGACTTTTTGCACAAGTCTGTATTAGCTTTGCACAACTGATAGGAGCAAAATTTCCCTGTCCCTCCTTGCAAAACTGCTCTAGCTGTGCCAGGTTAGTAATTGGGGGGGGGGGGAGAGACAGGTGGAAGTGGGTGGTGGATAGCAATCTTGAAGTCTTGTCAGAGATGTTCGATTGGGTTAAAATTAGGCCTTTGGCTGGGCCACTCAAGTACATCAATTTTCTTGATTTGAAGCCACTCCATGGTAACTCTGGCAATGTGCTTTGGGTCATTGTCCTGCTGAAAGATGAACTTCCTCCCCAGTTTAAGAATTTTGGCAGAGATTTGCAGGTTTTTATCCAGGATTTCTGTATTTAGCAGCATTCATCTTCCTATCAATCCTGACCAGATTTCCAGTCCCTGATGCTGAAAAGCATTCCTATAGCATGATGCTACTCCGCCATACTTTACTGTAGGAATGGTGTTACCTGGCTGATGTGCAATATTAGATTCGCACAACACATACCGCTTAGTGCTGAGACCAGTAAGTTGCACTTTGCTCTCGTCTGAGCACAAGACCTCCTTCCACATCTTTATAGTACCTTCTAAGTGAAACTTTGTAAAGTCTATACAGGCAAGGATAAGCTTTTTTTTTTAAAAAGAAGCCAGGTCTCCTTCCTTGCCACTCTGCCTTAAGTACCCTTTTTGTGCAAGGCCTTAGAGATTGTACAGCCATGAACTTCATCTTCAGTTACAGCCACTAACTTCTGCAGCTCACTCAGTCTGGCATCAAAGTAGCCTCTCTTACTAGTGTATTCTTCTCCGGTGATTAAGTTCAGAGGGGTAGCCTGACCTGGACAGTGTGGTTGTGGCTTCATATTTTTCCCACCTTTCCACGATGGAGTGCACTGAGCTCTGAGGTATTCTCAGTGCCTTTGAGATGGTCCTGTACCCTTTCCCAGATTTGTGCTTCTCTATTATCATTTCCCAGACTTGTCTTGAATGCCCTTCTGTTTTTATTTTGCTTTTGGTCTGTTGAAAATCTACCATACTGTTGGACTTAACAGAGAGAGGGGGTATTTATTCTCATGAATTCATTGAAAACAGGTGATCCTCCAATTTTCTACATCAACAGATTGGGAGCGTTGGTTAGGTAACAAAGAATTGCATTTGTGGAAAGTTAGCATTGTAATTACAAAGGGGATGAATAGTTCTTCAGCCTCACAATTGTGGTTTTAAATTTTAAGTAAACTGTTGCCAGGTTTTGGAATTGTTCTTTTAATTTGGCATGATGCATAATGTTTTGTGTATTAGCTCAAAAATATTCTACTTCAATATATTTTAAACTAAGAAAATAAGACAGTAAAATGTGAAAATAGTTGTGGGCGCTGCATACCTTTTCAAAGCACTGTACATGCCATGGCAAAAAAGGCACCAGCATGTCCCTGTTGAACTTTACCAATTTTCTGAAACACACCACAGAAAACATCCTATCTGGATGCATCTTGGTTTGGTATGGCAACTGCTCTGCCCGAGACGGCAAGAAACTGCAGAGAGCTGTGGACACAGCATCACATCTACTTTTTCATGACCTTACACTTTGTCTGCCTGCACTATCTCTGTAACTATAGCACTGTATTCTGCATTGTTATTGTTTTCCCATGAACTACCTTAAACGGTGCTGGGGATATAGCATGGAATCAGGCTTTTTGCAGGGGAAGAATACATTCTTACTTTGGGACCACTGGTTCTTGACAGAGCAGCATGGTTAACAACATTGCAGCCAGCTTCTAATGCCCTATTAAAATTTTGCAAGTATGAATATGATCATCTAAAGTCAAAAGCACAGACCCAGTTTGCTAAATTTCTCTCATACATCAAACCAGGAATCAATCTGCAAGAGAGAACTGGCCTATGCATGATGTTCTACATGTGACCCCACCATGGTAAGATCACTATAATCTTGCACTGAAATCAATTCACTATAAAGATGAACATATCTTTTGCCTTGCTAATTGCTTCCTTTCCTTGAATGCTAACTTTCAGAAATTGAAGAATAAGAACTCAGCCTTTCAGCATCAACTAAAAAAAGAATACTACCTTTCTATTTTTTCTCTACCAGTGGGTGAACTTACAGTCTTTCACATTATGTTCTATGAACTTAATTATATCCTACAAGGCTTTTGCAGATTCCTCACAGTCTACACTGCCATCTAGCTCTGTGTAATAAACTTACATTTTTGTTACCATCCACAATTCCAGCTCTGAAGCAAAATAAGCACTGGACTGAAGTCCACTGGAATGGACCTCTGTCCATACTGAAACCCAGCAAAGAGTGCTTTAGGTTGAAAACTCCATGCAGGAATGTTTGGATTTTATATTTTGAATTAGGTGTGAAAAGGATAACTAATAGTAATAATAATACTAACACATCAATGATTCCGAGTGGGAAATTCTTTCGTTACAGCAGCAGCACTTAAAACTCGCTTAGCAGTGTGCAGACTTAACCAGTAATAAAGTATAGAATAATAGTATACACAATAATTTACTAATATGCAATAATAATGTACAAAATAATAAAACATAACTGACATTATAAAACAGTAGTTTTTACAGGCTCAATGTGTTTGATGTTTGATGAATTCTAAAGAGATGTATATAAAGTTGAGGACTTTACACTTTCACACATCTTATGATTCCATAAAACTTACTTTAGATTTCAATCAGATGCAATAGCATCAACTTTACCTTTACCAGAAAATGGTCTTAAAGGCTCTATTAGAGGTTCAGTGTACGCTGGTCTCTAAAACATCAAAATCAACTGGAGTAACGTTGCCCACAAGTAACTCCAATGCCTTTAAATGCAGTCAATTTTCCTTCAAAACTTCTCCTCAGGTAGGCTGTGCCCATTTTAAGGCATAGTAATTCAGCGAAGTCACAAAAAATATAATGCACACAGAAGAAATTATGTGCACTTTGATGTGACAAGCCTAAGTTGCATGTCATTTTATTTAATTATTTAGCGATATAGTGTGGGGTAGGTCTTCAAACGCCCGACAAAACTGATTAACCCTAGCCTAACCCCAGCAGAATTTTATAATGACCAATTAACTTACCCAGTATGTTTTTTGGACTGAGGGAGGAAACCAGATCACCTGGGGAAAATCCACAGATTCCACAGGGAGGAAGTACAGATTCCTAACAGATGGCACTGGAATTGAATTCCGAACTTGGAATACCCCTCCCATCCAAGCTGTAATAGCATCACATTGACTACTACACAATCATACCATGTGTACTCTACCATGGATTTTCAACAGGAAAATGTTCACCATTTAAATGAGAAATGTGTGGTACAAAATATTCCCTGTCAGAAATCTAAGCACAAGAAGGAAAAATAAAAACAAAAATAAACATAATGTAGAGAAGGGATAGTCTATCAACTAGAATGCATGTTATGCATGTTAACAAAGCATACTAGACAGCTCTGAATAAAGCCCAATAGAAACTTTACTATGACAACTTGTGGAAAAATGTTGTTCTTTTATAATCGTTAATAAAAACAGACCATAAACATTTAACAGAGAGTGGTGAACATGGTGCCAGAGTGGTGGTAGGGGCTGATACAATAGGGACATTTAAGCCTCTTGGGTAGAAATGGACAGTTATGGACCACGTTGGAGGGAATGGTTAGACTGATCATGGAGTAGATTTATACAGGTCAGCACAACATTGTAGGTTGAAGGGCCTGCACTGTGCTATACTGTTCTATGCTCTATTTATGCAACAAATTTAATACTTCAAATTATATATCTTTCATCATCAGAAAGGATGAATAGTAATTGTCTTGGTGACTTTGGTTGAGGAAGTTACATTTGTGAAAGAGTCGATCCACCCCAGCTTCAGACATGTATTTGCACATCTGCTCCAAAAAGGTTTTTCCAAACATTATTCCACCCTAATTCAGTCTTTTTTTTGTAATTCAAGTTTCTTGAATAGGATTTACATCCATCACTTATTTTTATAATTTTTTGGGAAACAAAGATTTTATAAATGTCCTGAAATTTTAAGATACCTTCATCTGATCTTTTCTGATCTGCTTAATGTGTTTCCTTTCTTCATGATGCCATTCTACAGGTCGCTGAACCTCACCATACTTTTGATCTGTATTATTCACATCTTGTTTTTCAACTTCGTCAGAAACACCTGTTGACTGTAATTATTCAGAAAAATGATAATCAGCAATAAAAAATACAAAACTACACAAATCATCAGTACTAGAGATTATAATCAAACCACATTGCTATTTCACTGAACTTACAACAAGATGTATCAATAATGCATTGTTCAATCTGCACATGCCTGAAAGTGGTCTCTGAGAAATTTAATGATAGGTCAAGAAAATCCACAATTTACTTTGTAATATCCTGTTCATCCGTATAAATCTGAGATAACAAAACACAGTTATCTCTGCAATCCTACAAGTAAACTCGGAATGTCAGTAGGGTATTATAAAGAATATCAAGGGAGTCATGTTTTGATAGTACATGCCAGAGAGAGAGCTTATCAGTCTACTGTACCAAGTACCTTTGTCAAACCTATGAAAGCTAAGTATAAGGGTTGCGTATGTTCACGGCATTTTTCCTGTAATTGGCGTGCTGTGACGATCACATCTGTAATACCTCCAGATGGACGGAAACCACACTGCAATTCAGGGAATACTTCTTCAGACAGTGGAAGGAGTTGGTTGGCAAGGATACTTGCAAGCACATTGCCTGTTGTTGACAGATGGGAGATGCCTCTATAATTGTTACAATCTGCCTCATCTCTTTTCTTGAATATGGTCACTATTGCTCCATCCCTGAGCTCTGCTCCTTTTCCCAGACCTTCAGGAACAGGGCATGCATGTGGTGCAGGAGTGCTGGTCCACCTTCCTTGATGAGCTGTGCTGGGATCTTGTCAAGACCAGTGGCTTTGTTGTTTTTCAGGCTCCCAATGGCATTATGGACTTTTCATACTGGGAGGTTTCCCTATGTCTTTTTCACAGATCTCTGAAGGAGCATTTGCTTACTAACCACTAGTTCAGCTGTGGTGTCATGGTTAAGTACTTTCAAGTGCTCTCTCCACTGATATCCTAGGACTTACAAACAACGAGGCTACTGCACAAAGTCGTGTCAGCCACAGCACTCAGCAATAGCGGCAATGAATCAAAACTTTTCGCTGTTAAAGCAGGAATCAAACAGGACTGCATCAATGCGCCTGCCCTATTTGCCATTTTTATTACTGCCATCCTTCACCTCACTGGCCAAGACCTGCCACAAAGAATCCCAGTCGGGTATACAATGGACAGCAAACATTTTAACCTCACTGCCTCCTCTTCAATTAAAAAAAACACAAGTCCAATATCAGTCACTACACTACCCAACCAGCCATTTATCCAGCCCTTAATAAAGGTTGATGATAATCATCTTTGAAAATGTAAACCACTTTCCAGACCTTGACAGCATTCTCTCTTCAAATGCAACCACTGGCTGAGTAGTGCTAGTGGAGCCTATGCAAAATTAAGGAAAAGAGTCTTTCTTTCAAGACCACAATCTACAAGCCCAAGCAGAACTTTTGGTTTATACAGCCATCATTTTTCACACATTATTGTATGGAGCTGAATCATGGACCGCCTACTGCAGGCACCTGAAAGCCCTGAAACAATGTGGAGGGAGAGGGCAAGACACTGTGGTATATCAAATTACTGGGTGATTGAGTAGTTTTTGGGGTGGAGGGTTCGTTGCCTTGCTGTTGCTTGTGCGTGGGAGGGGAGTTGAGGGGGAGCTTTGGGTTCTAACGTTTTAAATGTCACTCCTCTGTTTTCGTGGATGTCTACAAAGAAAAAGGATTTCAGAATGTACATTGTATACATTTCTCTGACATTAAATGTACCTATTGAACTGCGTGGGTCAGTTCTCAACATATAAAAACTTGGTTCCATGGTGGTCCGATGGTTAGGATTTGGTGCTTTCACTGGCACGACCCGGGTCCCATTCCTGATTAGGGAAGATTATTTTGGGCACCACGGTACCTTAGCAGTTGGCATGACACCATTACAGCTTGGGACATTGGAGTTTGGAATTCAACCCTAGTGTCCTCTGTAAGGAGTTTGTATGCTGTCCGAAGGGTTGTGTGGGTTTACCCCAGGTACTCCGATTTCCTCCACAGTCCTAAGACTTGACAACTAGGTAAAGTGGCCAATGTAAATTGTTCATGATTGGGTTAGAGTTAAATCAGGTCTTTCAAGGGTAGCTGGGTGGCATGGCTCAAAGAGCTGGAAGAGCCTCTTCCACACTATATCCCGAAATAAACAAACTTGGGTCGCAGATTTATGAAAAGCAAAACTTTCCAGAGAAGCCGATGATGAAAACACAAGAGATTACATATTTTGTAATAAAAAAATAAAAACAACTGAGTCTATGTGACCAATCAAATAACTGGTCAGGCAGCAACACTAGTGGAAAATGAGAATAAGGAGAAAAACAATCAACCAACACAGCTGCAGTTGGAAGTGGGGTCAGATGAGCAAGCCAGCTCAAAAAAATACATCAAGTACAAATGGACAATCTGAGGACTGCATGTGTAACAACAATGACCGAATTAAAGATTGTACAAACTGACAGCAGTTTGAAATCTTGTAAGTAGTTTAAACGATTTGTAATATAGGTGTTTCCCGCTTTTCGAACGTTCGCTTTACGAAACCTCACTGTTATGAAAGACCTACATTAGTTACCTGTTTTCGCTAACAGAAGGTGTTTTCATTGTTACGAAAAAAGGCAGCGCGCGAAAAAAAAAGCAGTACACGCCCCGAGCAGCCGCTCTCCCCCGGATTCGGAACTGCATTCTAGCCGGCATTGCTTAAACACGTGCCTGTCAGCATCTGTTAGCAAGATGAGTTCTAAGGTATCGGAAAAGCCTGAAAGAGCTCGTAAGGATACTTAGCGTAAAACTAGACATAATTAAGCGTTTCGATCCAGGTGAATGAAGGACCAAGTGAGTTTGGCTTGTGGAAGTTGATAAAGATGATGTTGAAGAGGTTTTGGCATCCCATGACCAAGAACTGATAGATGAAGAGCTGATGCAATTGGAAGAGGAAAGGATAACAATCGAAACTGAATGCAGTAGCGAACGGACCGAAAGTGAAGTCGTCCAGGAAGTGAACATGAAGCAACTGCGTGCGATTTTCGCTGCAATGATAAAGTACGACTTTAATTTTGAAAGGTACATCGGTTTAGGGCATATTTGCAGGATGGTTTGAGTCCTTACAAAGAACTGCATGATCTAAAAATGCGTGAGGCTAAGCAATCAAGCAAGCCTTCCACATCAGCCACAGCAGACAATGAACTTCGACCTTCGACATCGAGGCAGGCTGTCATAGGAGAAGATGACCTGCCAGCATGATGGAAACAGACGACACCCCAGTGTCCCACCACCCCAACCCCCGGGCCGCAAACAGATACTGATCCGCAAAGAATGCAGCGGTAGCCGGGAGGCACCCAACACATCTTGAAGAAAGAAAGCTGAAATAAACAAGCTAATTAATTAGGTGCCGCCCAGCACGTAAATGTCGGCCCAGATCACAGGCGACACAATTGGCAATCGCCTCTGATCTGGGCCGACACTTACGTGCAGGGCGGCACCTGACTAATTAGCTTGTTTATTTCGGCTTTTTTCTTAAAGATGTGCTGAGTGAGTCCCGGCTACCGCTGTACCACTGCATGCTTCGCGGATCAGTATTGGGTCGCTGCCCAGAGGGTGGGGGCCACTGCACCACCCTAACTTCCGACGACTCAGCCTAACATACCATCATCAGTGTGCACAATGTCTTCCTGATTCCCATAAGTGATAATACACTGTACATACATTATTTCTACTTTATATAGGCTGTGTATTTTTAGGCGTGATTTGGCAGCTTCATAGCTTAAAGGTTACTGGAGAGAGTGTTTTTGCCGTCGGCACTTGAGCCGTGTTTCTGCTGAGAGCTCCTTGCATGAGATTTTCGCTACGGAGAACAGTGCGGCAATGATCGTAGAAAAGTATTTCTACTTTATATAGGCTGTGTATTCATCATATCATTCCTCCTTTTACTATATGTTAGGTTTTATGTGTTATTTGGCATGATTTGGTAGGTTATTTTTGGGTCTGCGAACGCTCACAAATTTTTCCCACATAAATTAATGGTAATTGCTTCTTCGCTTTATGACATTCCGGCTTACGAACCGTTTCATAGGAACGCTCTACCTTCGGATGGCAGGGGAAACCTGTAGTGATTTGATTAGTGATTGTATGAGTAAAATATATAACATACAGTTAAATCTTTGATGTCATTGAGTTAAAGAATTATGCTCCATAGAAATAGGCCTTTTGGCCCATCATGCCCATGCTGACAAGTAAACATCCATTTCTATTAATCCTATCTTCCAGCACTTGTCCCATAACTTTTATGTTCAGACAACTTCAGAGTTTGTCCAGACACGTAATTGCTGCCAACAACACTGCTTCCACCATTCTCTCAGGTAGTGCATTCCACACACTCACCACTCTAGGGGGGGGAGAAAGAGTTCCCATCTGATCCCCTTCAAATCTCCTGCCGCTTATCCTATGTTCTTTAGTTTTATCTACAACTTATATGGGGAAAGTCTCCTGCAATCTACCCTATCTGTTCCGCATCATAATTTTAAATGCCTCAATTGTATCCCCTCTTAACCTCCTCTACTCCTGAAAGAACAGACCTAGACTCTACAGTCTCTTCTCATAATTTAAGTATTCTACCCCAAACAACATCCTGGTGAATCACCAGTGCACTCCCTTCAGTGGATGGGTTTGTGAAAGGAAAATCATGTCTGACGAATCTCATAGAATTTTTTGAGGATGTAACTAGTAGAGTGGATAGGGGAGAACCAGTGGATATGGTATATTTGGATTTTCAAAAGGCTTTTGACAAGGTCCCACACAGGAGATTAGTGTGCAAACTTAAAGCACATGGTATTGGGGGTATGGTATTGGTGTGGGTGGAGAATTGGTTGGCAGACAGGAAGCAAAGAGTGGGAATAAACGGGACCTTTTCAGAATGGCAGGCAGTGACTAGTGGGGTACCGCAAGAGTCAGTGCTGGGACCCCAGTTGTTTACAATATATATTAATGACTTAGACGAGGGAATTAAATGCAGCATCTCCAAGTTTGCGGATGACTCGAAGCTGGGCAGCAGTGTTAGCTGTGAGGAGGATGCTAAGAGGATGCAGGGTGACCTGGATAGGTTAGGTGAGTAGGTAAATTCATGGCAGATGAAATTTAATGTGGATAAATGTGAGGTTATCCACTTTGGTGGCTAGAACAGGAAAACAGATTGTTATCTGAATGGTGGCCGATTAGGAAAAGGGGAGGTGCAACGAGACCTGGGTGTCATTGTATACCAGTCATTGAAAGTGGGCATGCAGGTACAGCAGGCGGTCAAAAAGGTGAACAGTATGCTGGCATTCATAGCAAGAGGATTCGAGTACAGGAGCAGAGAGGTTCTACTGCAGTTGTACAAGGCTTTGGTGAGACCACACCTGGAGTATTGTGTGCAGTTTTGGTCCCCTAATCTGAGGAAAGACATTCTTGCCATAGAGGGAGTACAAAGAAGGTTCACCAAATTGATTCCTGGGATGGCAGGACTTTCATATGATGAAAGACTGGACCGACTAGGCGTATACTCGCTGGAATTTAGAAGATTGAGGGTGGATCTTATTGAAACGTATAAAATTCTAAAGGGATTGGAAAGGCTAGATGCAGGAGGATTGTTCCCGATGTTGGGGAAATCCAGAACAAGGGGTCACAGTTTAAGGATAAAGGGGAAACCTTTTAGGACCGAGATGAGGAAAAACTTCTTCACACAGACAGTGGTGAATCTGTGGAATTCTCTGCCACAGGAAACAGTTGAGGCCAGTTCACTGGCTATATTTAAGAGGGAGCTAAATATGGCCCTTGTGGCTAAAGAGATCGGGGGTATGGAGAGAAGGCAAGTACAGGGTTCTGAGTTGGATGATCAGCCATGATCATACTGAATGGCAGTGCAGGCTCGAAGGGCCGAATGGCTTACTCCTGCACCTATTTTCTATGTTTCTATTTCCTTCCAATAGTGAGGCGACTGGAACTGTATTCAATACAAGGTTTATAAAGTCAAAGCATAACCACCGTGACATGTATTCAATACTCTAAGTATTAAATTTAGACCAGCATCACAAAGGCCTTCTTAATCATGTTATCTACCTGCTTTGCCACCTTCCAGGATTTTGACTTGTATACGAAAGTTCCAATATTCCTCAGTACTTCCAAGGACCCTTCTTTTCATGCTGCATAACCGAGCCTGAGAGGCACTTCAAAAATACACCTTTTCATTTATCTGGATTAAATTCTACCTGCCACGTCTCAGTACATTTCACCAACATATTGCAAACACCCTGTAGCCTGATTACTCTCCATACCGACAACTCTTAACTTGGTGTCAATCTGCAAACTTATACATCATGGTTGCTTATATTCACATCCAACTCATTCACATCTATTACAAACAGCAAGGGTCTCATCACCAACTCCAATGGAGCATCAATTGTCCCAGGCAACCAATCACAAAAACAACCCTCTGCCATCAATCATTTACCTCATATTACCAAGTCAATTGCAGATCCAATTTACCCTGATGGGTCCTAATCTTTTTGACCACTTTCCCATGCAGGGCCTTATCAAAAGAAGTATTGAAGTCTAAACTATATCCACTGCATTACATCATCAGTACACTTTATATCTTTAAAACAGTTAGATTGGTCAGACAGGATCTATCATTGACAAAGTCATGCTAGCTATCTCTGATTAGTCCCCGACTCTGCGAATTATTAATCCCGCCCCTCAATTTCTTTTTCAATAACTTTCCAATAATGACACAAGACTCATAGGTCTGCAATTGCTAGGCGTTATTTTCCTGCTGTATTCTTGAAGATCAAGACCACGTTTGATGTCTTCTAATCATCTGCTACCTCTCTCTCATGCCAAGTAATGATTTAAAAGTCCCCCTGCAACTCTAATTTAACACCACTATGCATTAACCAACCTTACAACCAGGATATTAGTCCCCCTCCAGTTCAGGTGCAAATTTTCCTTTCAGTACAGGTCTCATCTTCCCTGACAGAGAAATGAATGATCCAAAAACCTTATGCCCTCCCTCCTACACCAACTCCTTCGGCATGTATTAAACTGTATAATCCTCCTAGTTCTGGCCTCACTAGCATGTGGCACGAGTGGCAATCCCAAGACCACATCCCTGGAGTTCCTGCCCTTTAACTTGCCACCCAACTCTCTGTACTGTCTATGCAGAACCTTGTCACTTGTCCTACCCATGTAATTGGTATCTACATGGACCATGACCTCTGGCTGTTCACCCTCCTACTTAAGAATGCCGAGGACTCTGACTTGAGAATCCAAGTCACAACCCTCCGATAGATGCTCCTCTGATGTTGGAACCTTCTCCCCTTTTAGATAACAGAGGAAGAAGAAAGACCTTAACTCCGAGTGGAGTCATCGGGACGCTGTCATGATGGTGTTTTTTTTTAGCAGGCTTTCTTATTTTTACGAAGCCGAGTTGCTAGCTCGACGCTCAACCCAGCACGGATGGAAAGCGTGCAAGGGAGCCAGCCAGATTCGAACTTGGGAGCTTTCGCTCCGAAGTCTGGCGCTGATGCCACTACGCCACCAGTCCGGCCATTCAGATAACAGTCTGCACTATTGTTCATTTTACCAAAATGAATTATCATACATTTCTCAACACTGTAATCCATCTGTCACTTTTTTGCCCGTTCTTCCAAATTGTCCAAGTCCTGTTGCAATCACATTGCTTCCTCAGCACCACCTTTCCCTCCACCCATCTTTGTGTCATTCACAAACTTTGCCACGAAGCCATCAATTCCATTATCTAAATCACTGACAAACAATGTGAAAAGTTGTGGTCACAATACTGACCCCTGAGGAACACTACTAGTCACTGGCAGCCAACCAGAAAAGGCCTCTTTTATTTCTACTTGCTGTCGCCTGCCTGCTATCCATGCCAGTATCTTCCATCTTGTTAAGCAGTCTCATGTGTGGCACCTTATCAAACACCTGGAAATCCAAGTAAATGAGATCTACTGTCTCTCCTTTGTCCGCCCCGCTTGTCACTTCCTCGAAGAACTCTAACAGATCTGTCAGACAAGATTTCTCTTTACAGAATCCATGCTGATTTTGACTATTTTATCATTAGTCTCCAAGTACCTTGAAACCTCATCCTTAATAATAGACTCCAACACTTTCCCAACCACTGAGGTTAGGCAAACTGGCTTATAATTCCCTTTTTCTTCTTTCCTCCCTTCTTAACAAATGGAGTGACATTTGCAATCTTCCAGTCCTCTGGGACGAGCCAGAATCAAGTGATTCTTGAAAGATCATGAACAATGCATCCATTATCTCTTCAGCAACCTCTCTCAGGACTCTGGGATGTAGTCCATCTGGTCTGGTCCAGCTGACTTATCCAGTTTGCCTAGCACGTTTTCTTTGTAAAAGCAATGATACTCACGGACCTCTGGCACACTGCTAGTGTCCTCCACAGTGAAGACAGATGCAAAGCACCCATTAGGCTTGTCTGCCATTTCTTTGTCCCCCATTACTACCTCACCAGCATTATTTTCCAGTGGTCCAATATCAACTCTCACCTCCTTTTTACTTTTTATATAACTCAAAAAACTTCTGGCATCCTGCTTTATATTATTGGCTAGTTTGGCCTCATATTTAATCTTTTCCCTTCTTATAGCTTTTTAGTTGCCTTTTGTTGGATTTTAAAAGCTTCCCAATCATCTAAATTCCCAGTTATTTTTGCTACCTTATATGCCCTTTCCTTGGCTTTTATGCAGTCCTTAACTTCCTTTGTCAGCCACAGTTGCCTACCTATGCCATTTGAGAACTCCTTCCTCTGATAATGAAATCCCATTTAGCATGGCAATAGTACATACAGAATGTAATCAAATGTTTCCTCCATGTGAACACAGAGCTTTTTCCTCCATATATTATGGCTGTTTTATTTAGTTTTCCAGCAATTTTGTAAATCCAGAAATTTAAACAAAAATCAGTAAAACTTTGATCCTCCCACATACTATCCTGATATATTAACAAGATTTTTCTTTTGCTGACATTGAAATTAAAAAGTGGAGATTTTAAACTCTCAATAATACATAGCCATTATTTGTCACTTGGTAAACATCAGCTCTCTAGTCATTTTGTGATAATACAGGATATGTTTTCAATGCATTCATAATAACCTATTTTTAATTCAAAGAATAGCTATTTCATAAATCAAAATTAAGTTGTTAATTATTTTTCTCAGATATCTAAATATTATAAAACTTCCCATTCTCTTTGGAAACAATAGTCAGTATCTGGAAAAAAAAATCTAAGTCACAAAGCATATTTTTGTAATTAGGCCTTTGTAAGTATACATACAAAACTGAAAGAAGCCCAGGCTATGCATTCCTGTAAGCAGCTGTATCTAGTCTTGAACACATCTAAAAGAGCTATATTCTTTTACAGGATAAAAAAACTGAATACATTTAATATTTGATACAATTAATAATCAATCTTGTAAACAATGGAATACTTTATTTTAAATCAATTTGTAGTTATAATGCACATTTTGTCAATTAGCATGATATTTATAATTGATCGATTACTGATCAGTGACTCGTTGCTAACTAATTAGGATTTGTAGAGTAGGGTACTACATTCAGTAGTTATCAAACATATCTAACAGAGTTGAATAAACTGATTCTTATCACCAATGGTGTAACTGAATGAAAGGTACTTTGAAACAAAGTACTTGGAGCAACCATCAGACCCAGCCAAGTAACTAATGACATGCAAGTATTTAGGCAACATAGGGTAGTTCTATCACTAATTTACTCATGTTGAAAATGATCAAAAAGAAAAAAAAAGACACCAGAATTGTCTACCAAAAAATGGTCTGACAAAAAAAATACACCATCTTACCCGACAGCTGAAGAGTGATCCTGGTGAATCTACCTTATCTGTTGATCTACTGAAATAAAAATAAGCTTAAATATAACATCACACGTTAAATATATTAATACAATACTCCCTTTAAATATAAGCTTATTTCTAAAAATAAGGTAGTTTTTTTTGAAAGTATATATATTTTTAAAGAGCATGTAATTCACTGAAAGCATTATTGCTGGTTCAATGTCAATGTTGGCTCATCCACAATTATGTCTGTTCTAACATGCTATAGAACTGAACTAAAAATAAGAATGCTGGAAACACTCAGCAGATCAAACAACATCTGTAGAATACAAATGCAGGCTAAGCTATCTCATCAAAATATTAACAGCCTTGGAACTTAAGATCTGTAAATGTATCCTTGAGACTAAGCAGTAGGTTTCAGAACATACTAGTACAAGAATACTGCATTGATGGTTTTGGGTTGATCAAGAATTATTTTAATATCCAGTTCTAGGGCTCTGTGCAGCTATTTGAGAGCGAGAGGGGTGTCAAATCATATTTTTAATGGGGTTACCCTTTAGCAATGTACACAGAAAATATAAATTAGGAAACAAAGCATCCCATAAAGCCCCTGACAAAGCCATCTACTCCTGAAAAGTTGCAGGCCAACACACTTATCCTGGCACTTCAGCTGTAGAAAAACAAAGATTCCACTTCAATAAAATAATTTCTGATTGTGTTTTTACTTTCAATTGATTCAAGAGGAATCATTATTATATTTAAGCAAAATATGGCAGAATAGATTTTACCCAAGCATTAATTTCCATCTTTAAGAGTCCAAATTTATCATGCATTCACAAATCCAGTAAATTTTGTGATTTTAATTGAAAACAATATCAAATGCAAGCACCTATCATTATACTTCACATCGCATCTTATCCAGCATTTGCAAAAAAAACATATTGCTACAAGGATCAATAGAAGGCATGAGTTCTGACCACTCCTCTTTTTTTTTAATCCCAAGGACCGCAGCTCTCAGCAATGTGGATAGAATCAGAGTCGTTGAACACTACAGCTCAGAAATAGGCCTATCAGACCATCTAGACCATGCCGACCTATTAATCTGGCTAGTCACATTGGGGTGCACCTGGACCATAGCCCTCCATTCCCTTCCCATTCATGCATCTATCCAAATTTCTCTTAAATGTTGAAATCAAACCTGAATCCACCACTTCCACTGCCAGCTTGTTCCACACACTCATCACCCTCTGAGCAAGTTCCCCCTTAAAATATTTTCAGTTTCCAGAGCCTATTATTAATTAAATTTAAAAAATATATATTTGTGAGAAAAGTTCAGTAGAACACTGTGGTTTCAGCCAAGAATTTGCTTTAAAATTCAGATCTGCTGTAAAAGAAACTTTACTGGTGGTGATCATGTGGCGAGTTCAGAAGTGCTAGCACAGTTCCTGGAAGACATGAAAAGAACTTAAATGAACTGTAAGTTCCAGCCCCAAGAGATAACCATGGGGGACATTTGACAGGAGTATGCAAGTTCAAATTTAAATACATACCAATGAAAACATACTTGCACTGTATTAGACTTCTGATGTATGAACTGGAAACACTTAAAACTGTTACAAAAGTAATGTTTCATAGCCACAATTTTAAGTACTGCATGGTGTTTATTTTGATGTTATGTAAATTATAGGAAACCAGTGCCAGTATGCATTATTTCACTAAACTTATCAGAGAAATTTCAAATTTAGATATGTACTTAAATAGTTGGATGACGACAGCATAAATGAAGCCCACATGGTGACAGCGTGGGGGAAGGGAGGAAGGTCAGTCATGCAAAACAGAATAAGGATTAAAAATACCTATTAGATTCCAATGGTTTTTTCTTCTTGTCTCTTCCACTTAATGATGAGTGTACTAACAGTCTGCAAGAAATATAATTTCATATAAATACACCAGTTAGATTAACCAAGCAACAACGTACATTGATGCAGGGCACCGATTGTTCATTTATTAAAAATATTATTTTTGTAGTTGCTCACTTTCATACTTTTCTGATGCCTTATTCTAAAAATTATATTTAAACTAGATATTGAAGAATTCAGAAAACAGAAACAGCTCAGAGTTAATTTTTGAACTATTTTCCTCTGCATACAAGTATCCTGTATTATTCAAACATCAAGCTTTCTGACCACTTTTCAAGGAGGAGCATTCTGATTTTCTATTACAATAAACCTGTAACAGCAACAAACAAGTCACGATATGCTTTACGACATGCTAACTTTGAAATAGACTCATACATGTTAAACATATATGTTGACACCAAATATTTACCGAACTTTCATGAGATGGTGACAATAAACAGTAATTTTCCACCAGTAATGCTTAAATAACTATGTTTATTAATGCCAATGGAAGTCTATAAGGTGATCCCACATTCCCTGACTAAGTTTAAAGAAAATTGAAAGAATCTGAACGTCTACAGATGACATTAGAATACAAGGCAGAAAGCTCAAATACTAAAATTCAAGCAGCAATTGTGGAAAATGGACTGGTTTCAGTGAGTCATGGAGCAGCAAGAAAATTTTAAAAAGCTTAATTTAGACACTGAATCAATTTTATAAAAGGTTTCAATATCTGAAACTACAGCCTTGGCTCTATTTCAGAATTCTGTTATTTGAACGACATATTCTATTTTCAAAACTATTCTGAGGAATAGGGGAAAACTAGCAAGCATATACTTGACTGGTATACACAACTGAAACTATTTCATGTAGATCTAGGGTCCCAGATACAAAACAATATTTGTGAGCTATCAGTTATGTAATGGAGCCACAATTTTCCAACTACATAGATACTTGGAAGAGAAATATTACTCTCACACCCTGGTTACAAGAATGGAGAGACAGAATAATTTGACATTTCTATAGTTAAGTAAAAGTTCTGAACACTAATGTGAGGAATTAAAGAGAGGGTCAAGCTCAATGTCAATGGAAGTGAAAAAATGAACATAGAAAAATTTAAACTCAGTAGGCCAAGCAGCATATGTGCAGAGATAAAGGTAGCTAATGATTCAGTCAATGGCCTCTTATTAGAATGGAAAAAAATAAAAGGTTGTTTTAAGTTAAGAGACGCAAAGAGGTGGTGATGGTCATGAAGATATGCGGGGACACAACTGCTGTTGGATGCCATCTGAGGGGAAAGAATGTTTATTATCCACAGATGACTTGTCCAGAGGAGTGTAAATAGAGGGTAATAGACAAAGGGAACAGAAGAAAGAGTGGAACTGTAAAAGTCAGAATATAGCAGCTGATAGACATCTGGTGCAACCTGATACTCAAATTGCTTTCATTTCTAATTTCTAGTAAATGCTGTTTTTGACATCTACAAGTTCCAGCACTTTATTTGATCGCTTTACTATTCTTTTCAACTCCCTTTACTCTCATTTTCAGGCACATCAACCATAATTAAAAAGCATGTTTCTCTAACACCAAAAGCACATGTTGCCACCTATGCAACTTTAGAAAGGGTGGAGACTATTTGTTCTTGGCACTCATCTCCTCTTTTAAAACATACTCATTCATTCATTCTTTTAGTACTTGATGAAAGGATCACCAACATGCAATATTAGCTATTTTTCTTTCTACAGATCTTGCCCGACTTGCAGTATACATCCACCTTCTGATTTAATTTCAGATTTTCAGAATCTTCATTTTTTTGGTTTGGAAAAAAGGGAACTAGTTTCAGCACTTTACTAAAGTGGTAACAAGCAGACATTAATTCAGCATATTGATCCCAGAAACAGGAGAGAACTTAAACTTTAAAGGAATGTGAAACCTTTGGGATGGATAGCATTCAGTTAAGATAACAGCAAATCTGCGGCCTAGATGTTTACCATCTTAAAGTTTTTGTCTTGCATAATATGCTAATTCTTATTTGATCTCTATTAGAGTTTACTATGTACGAAAGATTTTAAAAAAAAATTATGGCAAAATATTTACATTCAAAATCTATGACTACACCCCATAATGTCACATTCCAAAGGCTCAAGATTCTGAGTTAAATTAGGTGTTGATGTTATGGATGCTAACTAGTGAAAAATAATCTAATGCAAATTTTATAAATATTTATACATTAGTACAAGTAAACTAGTTTCAAATTTCTGTTTGTTCTGTAAATGTACCTTGATCCTGGTCCTGCTGACCTTCTCCTCTGGATAAAGTTTTCATTGAATGATGCTTTAAAAGTTACTGGCCTCCGTCTGTACTCACACACCATGACCATCAACCATTCCAATAGGAAACAAGGAAGTAAGAAAGGTATCGGGAAATTATATGGAAGTTATTAGTAATGACATGTGAAAAATCAAGACTAGTTATTTTGTATTTTTTTTAAAACTGCCACATTTGGCATTCTAGAAATACACAGAAGTATAGCAACATTGAAAGTGGGCTGCTTATTAAATAAACTAAAAGTAAAAAGACAATGAAGAACAGGGAGTAGAAGAGAACGCAAAAGCACACAAAAGGTGAAGCATAGACAATTGTTCCCAAGTGCAGTTCACTAACAATTCTACTTCTCTCCCTGAAATCCATATTTAAAACTCTATTTCTGGCTATCTTTACAAATAAAATTTACGAAAAAGCCCAAATTTATGTCTGTTACAAAACCTTTCCAGACAATCTACTTCTGATATCTTGCAGTATTACGGCAATAAAAATAACAAACTAATTAAACAATACAATAATGAAAGTCAGTGTTAAGGGTTTAAGCCTTACAAAGTCTGTACTAAACAACTATATCTCTAGTAAGCTGCATAATTTAGTTACATTGAATTGCAGGTTTACAAATTTTACTATACCGAAAGGATTGCTGTTTCAAATGTTCTATTAACAATACACAAACATTTATAATACCTGTTCTGTGGTTCCTGCTGTAATATTTGAGCTGCTATTTTACGCAAATCCATAACTTCCTTCAACTCATCCTCATCTCGAAATATTTGTTGCATTTCACTTGAGCGCCTGCAGTTTCACAAATTAATTAATTATTTTGTGAAACCACCTCCAGAACAAACAGAATAATACCTACAATCTTCTTCAGAGAAAAAAAATCCCCTGAACTCTGCAATGATAAGTTTAAATTTTTTCAACAAAGCATTAAATTTAATAGTTGCATGCGTTGCCTATCTTTTCTTTGTAAATCATATTGGATGGTATTAAGAGAATACAGGGAGGTCTTTCATTGGATGCAAACCAGAATAATTCAGAGTTGTCTAAACTTTAGTAGGGTGCAACTTCTAATAGATGACACATATAATGGGGTGAAGCAGGATGTTGCTCAGTATATTAACAGATGTTAAATTTTAAAAAGTTATATTCCTATCAAACTAGCAAAACAATGTTAATGAAGTTTTGACCTGAAAATGACGTCAGGTTTTTAATTATGTTTGAGTAAATGAAGGTACGTCAGCCTTCTGTATCAAAAATGCGTTTTACCTAGTCCAGGGAATGTGCCCAGGGAATGCGACAAATGGAAGAAACTTGTGTGTATAACACATTCTATACCCTTAAATCTGCTTGTTGCTTAGAGGCTTACCCATTTCTGTCTTTAATATATTTAACGATTCTGCCTCCACAGCTCTCTGGGGCAGAAAATTCCAAAGAATCAAGTCCAATTGAGAAGAGACATTTCTCATCTCTCGAGACAACCCCTTATTTTGAAAAGATCCCTTCTAGTTCTAGAAATCTCAGCCAAGTTAGCATGCTCTTTATACAAATCCTGTCTCCCCTCTTCAAAGACTTGTTTTAATAATACCACCTCCCATTCTTCTAAACATTAACAAGCTTTAGCTTAATCTCAAATCTTTAACAAATTCAGCAAAAAAACAGGCCCGTCAGTCCACTGACTGCCAAACAAACTTACCAAAATGAAACTCTTTGTATTTTAAAGTTAATTACTATTTGCCAATGCTTGTCCCATTTTCCAGTTGATCTAGATCCAACTACAGTCTTAGATAATCTCCTTATTGTCCACTATACCATTTATGTTGATGTCATTCACAAACTTACTATGTCAAAGGAATCTCACATAAACTGTTGATATAGATGACAAGCAACAGTGGACCCAGACAAATTCTTGCAGCACACCACTGGTCACAGGCTTCCAATCTGAAATAACCCTTCACTTAACACCATGGTAATTTTGTATCCAATTATTTAGCTCACCCTGGATCCCAGACCAGCCTAAATGTGGGAGCTCATCAAAGAATCTGCTAATGCCACTACGCTCTTGCCAATCCTCTTGGTCACCTCTAAAACACTCAATCAAATTGAGAACTTCCCATGAACAAAGCCAAGACTACTAATCCGAATCAATCCTTGCCTTTCCAAATAGAGGTAGACCGTGTCTTACAGAATCCCCTCCAGCAATTTTCCCATCACTGATGACAGACTCACCAGCCTGCATTTTCATGGACTGCCCTTGCAGCTCTTTTTAAATAAAAAAAAAGGCAACATTAATCACCCTTCAGTTTTTTGGTAGTTCACAAATATCTCTGCAAGATACCCAGCAACTTCTTCCCCATCTTCCAGTAATGTCCTGGGAAGCACTTGGTCTAGCCTGAGGGATTTATCCACTTTTATGTGCTTTAACTCTGCCAGCATCTCTTCTTTCATAATGTGGACAGGTTTTAGGAATTCATTGTTCTCATTCCCAAATCCCCATTTCAGTGACCTACTCCACAGTAACAGCAGACAAGAAATATTCATTTAGGACCATGCCCATCTTCCCAGCTCCACGCAAGCAACCACACTGATGCCAAAGAAGGACCTATTCTCTCCAGTTACTTTCTCGCTTTTAATATGCTTTTAGAATTACTAGATTCACCTTTACTTATCTGCCAAGGCTATCTCATGTTTTTCTCCCTTTTTGCCCCAAGTTCCTTCTTAATTCTATTCTTGCATACCTTAATTTCCTTAAGCGACTTGTACAACTGCCTATGCCTGATGTGCCTTTTTCTTGACAGTTTCAATCTTCTTCATTGACCAGGGTTCCCTAATTTTGAAGACCTTTCCCTTCATTCTAAAAAGAACATGCTCATCATGAACTCTCCCAACCTGAGGTTAAAAGCCTCCAACCAACTGGATCATTCAAGGCATTCTGCCATGTTGAGTGCTCATACTTGCCATAATTTGCTTTCTCATGCCTTAGATACCCCCCAACTTCCACAAGAATCTAGATTTGAGCAATTCACCTTTTGTTTAATTATAAATTTCTCCTGAATTATCACCATCTCCCACTTGATTATTTTTCACCATCCTGATATGATTGATTTTCAAGTGGCTCTTTCTATTCTCACTAAATTTGTCCTTGCCACAATTTTATTTATGGTTTTATTTGTTAATTTCTATAAACACTCTAAATCTAAGTGAATTACGATCACTGACTGCACACTGCCTACCTTGCCACTGCAGTTCCCCAAAGCCCTTTCATATTAGGCTCACAGTTTATTGATTTAAAAAATCTTTTAAATGCATTTTAGAATTGCTTTCGTGTTCTACTGACAGCCCCAGTTTTTCTTAGGATACTTGTACTTGAAATCCCATATTCATTACTGTTACTTTTAGGATTTACATAAAACTTGTCTGCATACTTTCCCTTTGATCCTCATGAAATGCAATTTCCCTTATCTTCTTGTTTGTCAGTTCAATCCAAGGAGCTTTATCTGTGCATCTTTTCAGCAATCTCCCATCTACCTTACTTGCAAATGCTGAAGTTGGGAATAGTGAACCATTATCCCACTAAGCTATATTTCAAGTAATAGATAAAATGCTTATCTGCATCCTTAATTCATCATCTTTACAACCTTCACTCTCTGGATTGATATATAAACTATTAAACATTTCTAAATTTGAGGTAAAAGCTTTGCTTGTTCTGGTTTCCAAACCTATCTGTCTGCCTTCCAGGTTCACCAGCAAGTGCATTCTCAAACTGTTGCCCTTTTCACATCAACCCGCCAATTTAAATCCCCTCAAAAGCACTAGCAACTTCTCCACAAAAAAATGCATTCTGACCACAGATTACACGCCTATTGAACCAATCCCAATGACTCGAAGGACTAAAGCCCCATCTTCTACAGTGTCTCTTCGCCAGCCATCCATTTGCAGTTTCTAAGCTCACCCATGCACAGCACCAATTGTAATCTAGAATTATTACATTTTGAGATGCCACATTTTAATCTCTTCCTTAACTCCCTGTACTTGACCTGCAGCACCTTATCATTCTAGCTACATCACTGGTACATATATGGAACATGACACTACCATGTTCTCCCAGTTCCAGATGTTCTGTTCTAGACCCTGCCCTTATACCCTTATTTTTTTTTTCTTTTACAGCACAGTACAGGCCCTTCGGCCCACAATGTTGTGCCGACCCTCAAACCCTGCCTCCCATGTAAGCCCCCACCTTAGATTCCTCCATATACCTGTCTAGAAGTCTCTTAAACTTCACTAGTGTATCTGCCTCCACCACTGACTCAGGCAGTGCATTCCACGCACCAACCACTCTCTGAGTGAAAAACCTTCCTCTAATATTCCCCTTGAACTTCCCACTCCTTACCTTAAAGCCATGTCCTCTTGTATTGAGGAGTGGTGCCCTGGGGAAGAGGCGCTGGCTATCCACTCTATCTATTCTTCTTATTATCTTGTACACCTCTATCATGTCTCCTCTCATTCTCCTTCTCTCCAAAGAGTAAAGCCCTAGCTCCCTTAATATCTGATCATAATGCATACTTTCTAAACCAGGCAGCATCCTGGTAAATCTCCTCTGTACCCTTTCCAATGCTTCCACATCCTTCCTATAGTGAGGTGACCAGAACTGGACACAGTACTCCAAGTGTGGCCTAACCAGAGTTTTATAGAGCTGCATCATACATCATGACTCTTAAACTATATCCCTCGACTTATGAAAGCTAACACCCCATAAGCTTTCTTAACTACCCTATCCACCAGTGAGGCAACTTTCAGGGATCTATGGACATGTACCCCGAGATCCCTCTGCTCCTCCACACTACCAAGTATCCTGCCATTTACTTTGTACTCTGCCTTGGAGTTTGTCCTTCCAAAGTGTACTGCCTCACACTTCTCCGGGTTGAACTCCATCTGCCACTTCTCAGCCCCCACTTCTGCATCCTATCAATGTCTCTCTGCAATCTTTGACAATCCTCTACACTATCTACAACACCACCAACCTTTGTGTCGTCTGCAAACTTGCCAACCCACCCTTCTATCCCCACATCCAGGTCGTTACTAAAAATCACGAAAAGTAGAGGTCCCAGTACAGATCCTTGGGGGACACCACTAGTCACAATCCTCCAATTTGAATGTATTCCCTCCACCACCACCCTCTGCCTTCTGCAGGCAAGCCAATTCTGAATCCACCTGGCCAAACTTCCCTGGATCCCATGCCTGCTAACTTTCTGAATAAGCCTACCGTGTGGAACCTTGTCAAATGCCTTACTAAAATCCATATAGATCACATCCACTGCACTACCCTCATCTATATGCCTGGTCACCTCCTCAAGGAACTCTATCAGGCTTGTTAGACACGATCTGCCCTTCACAAAGCCATGCTGACTGTCCCTGATCAGACCATGATTCTCTAAATGTCTATAGATCCTATCTCTAAGAATCTTTTCCAACAGCTTTCCCATCACAGATGTAAGGCTCACTGGTCTATAATTACCCGGACTATCCCTACTATCTTTTTTGAAAAAGGGAACAACATTCGCCTCCCTCCAATCCTCCGGTACCATTCCCGTGGACAACGAGGACATAAAGATCCTAGCCAGAGGCTCAGCAATCTCTTCTCTTGCCTCGTGGAGCAGCCTGGGGAATATCCCGTCAGACCCCAGGGACTTATCTGTCCTAATGTATTTTAACAACTCCAACACTTCCTTTCCCTTAATATCAACATGCTCCAGAACATCAACCTCACTCATATTGTCCTCACCATCATCAAGTTCCCTCTCATTGGTGAATACCGAAGAGAAGTATTCATTGAGGACCTCGTTCACTTCCACAGCCTCCAGGCACATCTTCCCACCTTTATCTCTAATCGGTTCTACCTTCACTCCTGTCATCCCTTTTTTCTTCACATAACTGAAGAATGCCTCGGGGTTTTCCTTTACCCTACTCGCCAAGGCCTTCTCATGCCCCCTTCTTGCTCTTCTCAGCCCCTTCTTAAGCTCCTTTCTTGCTTCCCTATATTCCTCAATAGACCCATCTGATCCCTGCTTCCTAAACCTCATGTATGCTGCCTTCTTCCACCTGACTAGATTTTCCACCTCCCTTGTCACCCATGGTTCCTTCACCCTACCATTCTTTATCTTCCTCACTGGGACAAATTTATCCCTTACATCCCGCAAGAGATCTCTAAACATCGACCACATGTCCATAGTACATTTCCCTGCAAAAACATTATCCCAATTCACACCCGCAAGTTCTAGCCTTATAGCCTCATAATTTGCCCTTCCCCATATAGATTTTAGAAATCAGCCAAAATGACTTACTCATATTAAAACTGAAAACATGGAACTACAGTGAATTATACACACAAAATGCTGGAGGTACTTAGTAGGCCATTCATAGCGAAGCCCAATCCACCCGATTCTGTAGATGCAGTGTATTTAAATTTGGCAAGGTGCAACATGAAGACTGGTCCATAAATTTAGAGTTCAAATTACTGGATGAAGTGTGTTAACATGGATTGAAATCTGGCTGTCACATTAAATAAATGTAACACACAGAAAATGCTGGAGGAACTCAGCAGGTCAGGCACCATCTATGGAAATGAGTAAAGAGTCAATATTTCAGGTAGAGACCCTTCATGACTAGTGTTACTGAAATAAATGGGTTCTTTTCAGGTTTGAAGGATGCATGTAGTGAGTATCCTATGGAGGAGTTACTGGCATTCTATTGTTTACTATTTACAATAACTTGGAAAAGGAATCAAAATGTGGGGTTTTCAGCTTTGTTACTATTCGAAAATTTGTGAAAGGAGAAGTTTTGCTGTGATGAAGACATTTTGATTTTGCTGTGGAATACATTGTGGACACAAGTAACTGGATGAAGTTCTGGCGAATGGAGTTTAATATGGAGAGGAGGGGTAATGCAGTTTAGGATGAGGACTTAAAATTATATCCTCAAAATTGATGAGAATAACACATTTAATGCAGAATATATGGATTATAGTAAACTATTTTATGAAGAGCCATATGACAAATCAATCATGAAATTAAAAGCTCAAATTCCAAAGGAAAGTGACAAACTGCATTGTATTGGACCATTGGACCAGTGGAATCAAGAAATGCTTTTGACTATCAGTTAATGAGGAACACAGTGAGGTTCTGCATTGTTCAATACTGGGTTGCTTGTTTCACGAAGTCAACATTATTAATGTTCACTTACATGTAGGCTCCACAATTAGTTTGCTAATGATAAAAAAAAATAAAAACTGATGTTGCATTTGATATCAAGGAAGATTTGAGAAGTGGCATTAACTTAAATGCATTTTTCACCAGCATGACCAGAATAAGCCATGCTGAATCCTCGCGAGCTATAAATGTCTCACAATTCACGACATTCAAACTCAGTGTTAAATAGCTACAATATCTGAGTCCTGAAGGTTTCTCCGCACACTTCCAACACAGTTTACAGATTCAACTGCAAGATATATTCTCGCTATGAAACAGACTATTAGTTTTAGAAATTTTGTGATGAGTAGATGTTTTTGGTTAAATAAAACTGCAAGTTTATCTGCTATAGCAATTCACATGTCCAATTCCACTTGGACATATTATTGGATTATCATCCATCACCCAAACATAAATACTTGTTAGTTAATTGTTTATTTCTTATGCCTCTCTAGCATCTTTACAAATCAACTTTAACCTGAACACTTTAATGACAGCTGATGGAAAAGAACATCTTTATTTATATTCTTAACTATTACTGAAGTGAAAACAATTGTCAGTGTTAGTTTGTAAGATTTAAAACCATCACAACTTCTCTACTTAGCCACAACGCATTATCCTAGTACCTGGAACTATTCCAGTTAAAATCTTTTAAATCCTCCTTCAGAACACAACATCCTTTCTGCACTATGGTGCTAAGAATGCGATCCAGTACTCCAGCTGTAACAAAACAGTGTTTTATATAAGGCTGGCATAATTGCCTAGCAGTTGTACTCCAGGCAGATTAACCAAGCAATTAACACAGGACATAGGATCCAGGGTTTTTGAAATAATGACATAATCGCCTTCAAAAACATACTACCATTTATCTGAAAGTGTGCAGAAAATATAAAAAAACACAAAGACTTGTGATCCCCTGCATTTCGGGGGTGGGGGGAGGGGGGAAGAGAGAAAGAGCAAACATGTGTTACAAAGAAAATGGTCCATATTGTGATTTTCCATAACGTTAAGCTCCATCAAGAAATAAATTAAAAATATAGTAAACTATTTTAATTCAGTTTTTAAAAAAAATCAAGTTCCAATGAGACAGAATCTTATTCCATAATTTTAACTTTTTGGGTAGTGACTTGAGTAGAGTCAGCCTGCACTGCTAATCTGATATCAAATAGGATGTGTTAGAAATGCTTAAAAGATATGGAAGCAGTGTGGGTGGGGTGGGGAGGGGGATAGACAAGTATTCATGTCTCATGGCCTTAAAGATCATAAACTATAACACTTTGCCTTTTCACAGATGCTACATGCCCCAAGTATTTTCAACACTTTGTGCTGAAATCTGTTTGTTTTCCTGTCATCCATCTAACATTCTACCATACAGCACATCCAGTTTTTCCTCATTGTTAACAAAATTAATCAGCAGCATCTTTGCTAAACAGAACAATTATCTGAGGTACCTGTTCTGCCAATTTGTGAATAAACTACCTGGTCTTATGATATTCCTTTCTCTTTACTATGTTTAAGTTTTGCTTAACTAGCAAATTTAAAATCATGCTCTATATCCTGAAATACAAATGATAAATTCACATTTTCCAGACAGAATCATTGAGCAATAAGATCATTACAATACAGAAACCGACCGTACAGCCTATCGAGTCTGTGATGATCTGTTATTCTGCCTAGTCCTATTGACCGGCACCTGGACCATAGCCCGCTATACCACTCACATTCATCTACTTATCCAAACTTGTCTTAAACGTTGAAGTCAAACCTGCATTCACCACTTCTGCTGGCAGCTCGCTTTATACTCTCACCACCCTCTGAGTGAAGTTCCTTAAGCTTTCCTTAAATATTTCAACTTTCCCTCTAGCTCATGACCTCTGGTTTTAGGTTCACCCAACCTCAATGAAAAAACATACTTGTATTTACCCCATCTATACCCCTCAATGTTGTCTCTCTCTCTATCAAATCTCCCCTCATTCTCCTACAGTCCAGGGAATAATTCTTAATCTATTTAACCTTTCCCTACAACTCAGGTCCTTAAGTCCAAGCAACATCCTTGTGAATTTTCTCAGCAATTTTCCAATCTTATTATCTTTCCTGTAGGCAGATTACCAGAACTACACACAATACTCCAAATTTGGCTTCAGCAATGTTTTACGAAACTTCAAAATAACATTCCGTCTCCAACTCAATACTTCGATATATCAGAGCCAATATGCCAAAAGCTCTCTTTACGACCCTATCTGTGATACCACTTTCAAGGAATTATGTATCTGTATTCCTAGTCCTCCTGTTCTACCATACTCCTTAGTGCCCTAGCATTCGCTATGCAAGTTCTACCCTGGCTTGTCCTCTCAAAGTGTAACACCTCACATTAAATTCTATCTGCCATATTTCACCCCATTGTTGCAGCTGCTTTACATCCTGCTGAAAGCTTTGATACTGTTCCTCGTGGTCCACCATGCCTCCAATCCTGGTGTCTTTCACTAATTTGCTGATCCGGTTTACACCTTCTCATCCAGGTGTTTTATCTGTATCTTGGATACCTTCACTAGACATCTTCCTTTCATCCAAAATAGGGGCAAAGTTGCTTTCTTTTTTTTTAGAAAATCTTTCATCCATGCACTACTGTCATCATACTATACAGAATCCAAATTTTACTAATATGACCAAAAGGCCAAAAGGTAGCAATTAAGATACATTTTGAAATCACATGTGCACAACATGAATTGAGCAGCTCCTACCTTCCTTCTTATCCGCTGAAAAATAATTTGCTGTAAGGTTTATTTGTGTGATTAATTGAGATGCCAAGATTTGTTCTAATTTAAATACAAAAATATAGTGTTTTTAAGATCTTTTTCAAGATCTGAGTAAGCAGCTCCAAGTTCATACCTTGGTTTATCTTCCCAATTATTTTCTTCCATAAGCTGTGATTTTTCAGGCAGCTTTCCTTGGTCCTGAAACACGATGGAATACTGAAATGTTATTGTTATGATTCAAATTAAATTGCAAATAAAGACACCCCTATCAAGAATCTTTGTAAATTATTACTAGCGTTTCCTCAAAAGTATTTGTTAAAATAGGAATTTGTTAGAAATAGGACTGAAGATAATATGCAAGGAAGTGCATGCCAAAATTGAAACAGAGCTCAGTCTCGATCAGTATGGAGTGGTCTGTCAAGTACAGGCAATACAAATAGAAAACTGTGCTTAATTTCCCCTAACTGTTGATATTCGTTGAAAGAAAACAACAGGAGCATATTTTAATAAAACAAAGGAAAGTTATGCTTGACAAACTTGGGCAGTCACTTAAGTTTATTGACAAGAGAAATGTAGTCAAGGACTTGATAGATGGCTTTTTATAAAATTAAGACACTTTTACAAGAAATAACATCTTTTAAAAATATACTATATATAAGCTGATTGATAGTTTGCAGTTTGAAGATGCAAAAGATGTAAGTGTAACTAATATCAGACTCCAAAAGTGACTGACGATTCAAATGATTTTTATCTAAAATATGTAAACTAGTATAGTAAATCCACTGTGAACATTCTCATATTACACAAAAAATTGAAGCAAGATTAATTGAAGAATATACTGGTACCTTCAGAGAACAAAGGGAAAGTTCTAAATGTACAAGAATTGTAGTTTTTGGGAGGTTCCTTAAGGTTGTCATAGCAGGAGGGAGGGTAGGGGTGTAGTGGAGATAAATCCCCATAAACCTATTAAGTAGTGTGCGTTTCAAATAGCCTGTGAAAGCCAAGTCCAGCTCCTGACCCTCACATGTTGCTTAGCTACCAAGCCCAGAAGAACAGTTTCAACTGACAGGAGAAGGGGCAAGGGCAGGTTACTGGTGCCTTAAAACCAGTCGCTTTTGACAGATGGGGGTCGTCAGCCGTAAATGGCAGCTCATCTAGGAGATGATCTCGAACCTCTGCTATCTTGTCACTCATGGGGAATGCTTTGGGAGTAAATCGCCCAAGGAAAAATCCAGAGCTTGTGTCCCTAAGGCAGTCCTATGTTGAGTTCAATGCTGACTGGCAACTCCTGAGACACCGCTGGTGCCAAACTGTATTGTCCTCTGCCATTCCTTTGGATTTATCAGCTGCATAGAGACGAGGAGGAGCTTGCTGCATAGAGACGAGGAGAAGTTTGCTGCATTGGCAACAATTTGCTCTTCATATCATACTTCCCTGGCTTGCGTATCAACTGAACGTAGACAGCCAAGGCACAACACCTATAGTCGACCCTGACCAATAGAGAACCCCCTCAGATTAAGGGAAAAGGAATAGAAAACGTATGTTCTAGGAAATAAAAAGAAAATCAGCAGTAGGGAGAGTAAAGCTCCTCAAAAGCAAATCTTAACCAATTTGAGATAAAGTTTTTACAGCTAAAAAGTGAAAACAAACATTTAATTCTAAACACAAGAAAGTCTGCAGATGCTGGAAATCCAAAGCAACAATCGCAAAATGCTGGGAGAACTTAGCAGGTTAGGCAGCATCTATGGAAATGAACAGACAGCTGATGTTTTGGGTCAAGACTCATCATCAGGACTGAGAAGGAAGGGGGAAGATGCCAGAATAAAAAGGTGCTTCCTTCCCCTCCCAAGCTTTTATTCTGGCATCTTCCCCCTTCCTTCCCAGTCCTAAAGAAGGGTCTTGGCCTGAAACATCGACCATCTATTCCTTTCCAAAGATATTGCCTGACCTGTTGAGTTCTTCCAGCATTTTGTTTGTGGTGCATTGATTTCTAGATTTCAAAATTAGATTATGATGGATCCTGGTGTTTCTGCAATTCAAAGGTTCGTTGGATGTCAAGAATAAGACATAAGACTTGTTGCTTATAGCTCTTTCATTAAACGTTACAAGAACAAAGAAGCAAGAGAATAACAAAAAAGTTGTGGTCATCTCATATTCAGACCCAAGCTAACAAAATTCCAGTGATAAGAATTAGCCTATATAACAGCCGGATTCAAGCGGTGTGACACGCTACAAAAAACTAAGCTTCTAAGTTTCTAGAAAAACAGGAATTTTTTTTTGGTAGGTGTCCACATGTATCCTATAGCACTAATAACAGAATCTGTGCTGTTAACTTTAATAGTGTTATAACTATTGCTACTGGAATGTCCAGGACTGAAACATGATAAACCTAAAAGAAATTTTAAAGGGTGCTCTTTTTTTAAAATTTGGAGATCTTTCAGTCCATTAGGTCAATGCTAAATTCCACAAGCACAATCCCATCAAAACCAGCTCCGCTTATTTCCCTGTCTCCCACCAAATGATTCCTCTCTCACGTACCCATCAACTCTTTCAATAATCAATAAATGATTATTTTCTCATTTATGTACAACACAGGATAACTTATTTAATACACCAGCACAAAATTTGGGAAATGGCATTAAACCCGAGCATCCAACTGAAACCATGTTGATCCTCAGCTGTGAGACATTGGCAATAACACTGTGTAGTCCATTTTGGTGGATAAAAAGATTTGTTAAATTATTTTTAAGAAACATGAAAAATTATCATGCATTCAATTCAAATTGCTAATGTTCACACAGACACATGTGCTATCAGTTATTATATGCATAAGTAAATACCTTACTTTTATACAGGTCACAAATGGAGCACTTAGATGAATATCTGTTTCAGATGATGGTGTTTCTTCCTCTTCTGCATTCTCAATAAAATCAAAATGCTCCTGATCCACTGAGCCTAAAATGCAGAATACAAAGGAAGTATAAAACTTGCTAGCTGTGAGGAATGATAATACTGATTTGCTCAATCACAACCTGGTGGGTATTTGGAATACGCGGAAAACAAATAAAAAAATGTCACTTAAAAACTGGTGTAAAGTGCAATAAGCCCCATAGCAGAACCTGGAAAATCTTAATTTTTCAGATTAACACCCCAATAACGCTAAACTGCTGCGTGTTTTTAAAGCAAACTTTTACCTTTTTTATATAAATAAGTTCATTTATGGCTTAGTGAATATGTCTCATCATAACTTCCACTCAAAGTGCTGTGTACATACATCTATTGATGCTTCTGGACACATCTTCAGTGATGTTCCTGGAATCATTGGGTATTTCGGGTCTTTCAATATCATACAACCTCCTCCAGGTGACCCAGCCGGGGCTGATCAGACCCCAGCTTGTGTCCAGATGGCTAGCTACTTCTGACTCCATGGCTTCCCTTTTTTGAGCCACAGCCATCTTGAGGCCCTCTCTGCCGCATCGGTGGTACTGCGGATGGCTCTCCTCTTCCTCTCTCCCTCGATGCCCAAAATGCTGAAGGCTCTAACTAAGGAACGGGCTATGAATCCCCTACAACCAACCTCCACTGGGAGACACCTCGCTCTCCATCCAGCCTGCTGACAGTTGCTGACCAGTCCTGCGTACTTGGAGAGCTTCCTTTCAAAGGCCTCTTCCAAGCTATCTTCCCATGGGACTGTCAGCTCCAGTAGCACCACCTGCTAAGTAGACTCCGACACTAGGACAATGTCTGGTCGCAGGGTGGTGGCTGCGTTATGGTTGGGGAACTTCAGCTGCCCTTCGAGGTCCACCAACAGCTTCCAGTCCCTTGCAGACGTCAGAATGCCTGCAGATGTTCTTTTGGCAGGTATTGGCTGCTCCCCAGCTCTGACAAAGGCAATGGTCTGCTTGGAGGGTCGGGACCGCTTTACCCACTCAACTCCTGCGCTGATGTACTCCTTAAAGTTTCTCATGTCACGAATTCTCAGTTAACACAACCTAACGTGGCTACAATAAGACATTTGACAGGGTGACCGCAAGCTTGGCAAAGAGGTAGGTCTAAAGCAGTACAAAGAGAAAAAATGCAGAGGCAAATAAGGTCAAGGAAAAAATTCCAAAATTAAGCCTTCAACTCCCTCAAAGGTATATCAAATCTATCAGGTAGGAACAAGAGGCCAAAAGTGCATGATCACAGAAATTTGAGTTAAGGAGCAGAGACAGATTCAAAGACAAGAAATGTAAAGGCCATAAAAACACTTAAAAATAGAGGTATTAATTTTCTAACTTTTAACAAAAATTCCTACACTTCAATTGTTAATTCTGTTTTTAAACTCTCCATAGATGTTTGTTTGTTTGTTTGCCTGAGCAATTCCAATGTTACCTGATTTTACTTAATGTTATTACAACAGGTAGTCAATCTGAGTAGGTTAGGAGTACTTTGGTTTCAATCTCCAGTTTACAAAAAAAACAGCTTCAGTAGCATAGTTAGTGTGCAACGCTATTATAGCTAGAGGCTATTAACGTTGGAATTCAATGTTCAATTCCATCATCTATACATCTTCCCTGTGGAACGTGTAGGTTTTCTCCAGATCCTGGTTCTTCCCACAGTCTAAAGGCATACCAGTTAGTTGGTTAATTAGTCATTGTAAATTATCCCTTAGGCTAGGGTTAAATCTGTGTTTGCTGGGCAGTGCAGCTTGAAGGGCTAGTATCTCCAACTAACTAACTAATCTCATCTTTGGCAGCTGCAAGCACGTTACCAAGAGGAAGATCATTAGCTCTCTTGATCACCCAGCCACTCTTGCTTAGTCTTCAGGAACCCACATAAATCAGACTTCAGGTGATGAAAATGTCTCAAAAACCTAACTTTCTGTGTTAGTTAGCAACTTCTAAAACTTTAACAAGCTCCCATTTAAATGTTACCTCAGCAAGAAGTCAGCATTTTTGAGGAAAGACGGGTGGGGTAAGAAAAAAAACTGATGACAATTATATTTAAAAATAAAATATAAGTCAATGATTTAAAACATATCTGTAATATACTTACTTTTATGGGAGTTTACTTTATTTCCAGTTAAATGATTGTCTGATTTCAGAGGAATGTCCTTGGCTATTTCGGATAACTGTGAATGTATGCTAACTGTATCATCATCTGAGGGCTAAACAAATGAACACAACATCAATTTTAAAATAGAGAACCTGGCTATCTGACCCAGGCAGAACAGCACCTGTTGTCAAAACATTCAGGATTCAGAATGTCAGTCATCAATACATACAAATGTTTGTACATATCATTATAGTTACCTTTCCACTTTCTCCAAACCAGAAACAAGAGATAATTGTGAAACTTAGTACAAATTAGAGGGTTGGCTGCAACAATAGCTGTTAATGACTATGACTGTTGTGGTTTTATCTGTTTTTCAATAACGACTTCTTAGTAACTAAAACATTGCTGTCAGAGATGGGAGACATGACCAGTCACCAGAAGTTACATCTCATTAAACTGTCAGTATATTGATCCCTGAGATGGTTAAGTATAAAGGAGAAGAAGAATATCATTTGTGGAATCAGGGTGGATAAATCCCCAGGGCCTGACAAGGTAGGCCCTTGGACCCTACAGGAGGCATGTGGTCTCTAGCAAAGATACTTACAGAAGTGGTACCAGAAGACTGGAGGATAGCTAATGCTGTTCCACTGTTTAAAAAAGGCTCTAAACATAAACAATTAAATTATAGGCCAATGAGCCTGACATCAGTTGTGGGAAAGTTATTGGAAGGTATTCTGAGGGACCAGATATACAAGTATTTGGATAGACATGGACAGATTAAGGATAGTCAGCATGGCTTCCTGTGTGGTAGGTCATATCTAACCAATATTGTAGAGTTTTTCCTAGAAAGTTACCAGGAAAGTGGATGAAGGCAAGGCAGTGGATGTTGTTTACATGGATTTTAGTAAGGCGTTTGAGAAAATCCTGCATGGGAGGCTGGCAAGAAGATTCAGTCGCTCGGGCTTCAGGATGAGGTAGTAAATTGGATTAGGTATTAGCTTTGTGGGAGAAGCTACAGAGTGGTAGAGGGCTGCCTCTCTGACTGGAGGCCTGTGATTATGGTGTGCCACAGGGATTGGTGTTGTTTGTCATCGATATCAATGATCTGAATGATAATGTGGTTAATTAGATCAATAAATTTGTGGATGACACCAAGATTGGGGGTGTTGTGGACAGCCAGGAAGGTTATCATGACTCGCAGAGGGATCTGCCTCAGCTGGAAAAATGGGCTGAAAAATGACAGATGGAATTTAATGAAGACAGGTGTTCGGCACTTTGGTGGAACTAACCAGGGTAGGTCTTACACAGTGGCACTGAGGAATGTGGTAGAACAAAGGGATCTGGGAATATAGGTCCATAATTCATTGAAAGTGGCATCACAGGTAGACAGGGTCATAAAGAAAGGTTTTGACACACTGGCCTTCAAAAAACAATGTCTTGAGTACAAGAGATGGGATGTTATATTGAAGTAGTACAAGACATTGGTGAGGCCCAATTTGGAATATTGTGTGCAATTTTAGTCATCTACCTACAGGAAAGATGTAAATAAGGTTGAAAGAGTACAGAGAAAATTCTCAAGGATGTTGCCAGGTCTGGAAGACCTGAGTTATAAGGAAAGATTGAATGGGTTAGGGCTGTATTCTTCATAATGTAGAAGACTGAGAGGAGATTTGACAGAGGTATACAAAATTATGAGGGGTACAGATAGGAGAAATGCAAGCAGGCTTTTTCCTCTGAGGTTGGATGGGACTACAACCAAAGGTTAAGGGTGAAAGGTGAGAAGTTTAAGGGGAGCAGAAGGGAAAATTTGTTCATTCAGAGAGTCATGAGAGGGTGGAATAAGCTGCCAGCACAAGTGGTGTATGCAAGCTTGATTTCAACACTTAAGTGAAGTTTGAATAGGTACATGGATGGCAGGGATATGGAGGGTTTTGATCCCAATCGATGGGAGTAGGCAGTTTAAATGGCTTTGGCATTGACTATATGGGCCTGTTTCTTTGATATGCTTCTCTACAACTCTATGATTGTGGTAGATGTCACAATTTGGTATAATTTTTGAACCTCAAGTTTGTCCTTACTTGAATCTTCTGTTAAGACTTTTGAAAAACAGAATTCTGGTTGCTCTTCTGTAATTAAGTAACAAACCAACTTTCAATCAACATGGCGACACAAGGGACTGCAAATGCTGTAATCCGGTGCAACAACCAAGTCGGAGGAAATGAACAGGTTAGGCAGCATTAATGGAGTGTAATGAATACTTGATGCTTTAAGTTGTGATGAAGGGTATCAACTCGAAATGTCAGCTGTCCATTTCTACCCCCTATAGATGCTGCCTGACCTGTGGAGTTTCTCTTGCCTTTTGGACATAGTTATAATCCATTCCTACAAAACCTATAGTCAAAAGATAACTTGAAACTTCAAATGAACCGAAGGAGCAGCAGTTACTTTGTGAAAGCGGGTTTTAAAGTCTGTACCAACCCTCAAACATATTTCATCAATTCAGTCCCAAGAAACCCAACTAATCTTTAAGTCTACAATGTGTTGGTCCAAAACTCCTTGCCAGTTTATTAATTCCCTTATCATAAAATTATCAACCAACATCTGCTTAACTTTCTAAATTCTAGGGAATAATATACTGGATCTCATTACTCAAGTCATTGAGCCAGATATCATTTTGTTAAACCTACATTGTATTGCCAGGGCCATCAAATCCTTCCTAAACCCCTGTGCCCACAGTGCTTCTCATGCTCCAGCAATTATGTTACAACTGTAACACAACTTTTATCCCCTTGTAAATCTGGCCCTACATTAACAAGACACTTACTTATCTTTTCATTAATTGCATTTTTGTAATACACATGCATCTCCACTATCTCTAGCTTTTCAGCATTGAAAGGGAACAGTTCTCCAATTTTTATTATGTCCTAACAATATAATCCTGCATTTGTTTACATAAATCCTTTTGCCAGATTTTACTGCTGTTCAATATATTTTATAATTTAATGTTTCAATGTCATTCTTTGTCATCATCACACTTAAATGTGCAAATGTAGCTTACAAGTTATAGGCACAACAGGTTTTTATTGGTCACTAGTCATCCAAGATTTGCCATTACCCCTTCAATCTCTTAAAAGTCAAGACAATTTCATAACTAGGTCAATAATTTGACTTCATTTGTGGAATTTCAACTCCACAATTGGAATCAGATTTATTATCACTGTCTTATATGAAATGAAATTTGTTGTTTTGCAGCAGCAGTGCAGTGTGCAGCTTGAACCAATAGTGTCCATTGAGGAGCTTCTTTAACTGCTTGGTGGTAGCTTTACATTTAAAAAAATCCCCCAAAGTCATTTCATTGTCCAACCAATCAACCAGTTCCAAAACCAGTTCTCAACCAGTTCCAAAAAAGTTCAATTTGCTAAACATTGCCTATTATTTACAAATCCATGTCCTCCTTTATTTCTCCAATGGCATGTCAAGCCATGTTGTCTTTAATATTAGCCATCAGTAGATTTTTCAATGCTGATTAGATTCGCCACTCAGCAAGCACTAGGATGACAAACTGCCTTCAATCAAAAGGAGCTTAGATTGAAAACAAAGTCAGAAAGATATAGTTGGAATATCAGCAAATCAGTAGCCTAGTGTTTAGCACAATGCTATTACAGGTCAGGGTGTTCTGGAGTTCAATTCTGGCACTGACTTTAAAGTTTGTACTTTCTCCCTGTGAATGCATGGGTTTCCTCCCACAGTCCAAAGACATACTGGTTAGGAGGTTACTGGTCATTGTAATTTGCCCTGTGATTAGATTACATTAAATAGGAGGGTTGCTGGCTGGTGCTGCTCATTAGGCTGGCAGGCCCTGTTCCACACTACTTATTTTTTTATTTAGAGATATAAACTTTCATATAAATTCATATCACCGGCAAGCAGTATCTACGTACTTGTGCTACCTGTACTAACAACGTGGCCCCTTTTCACAATGCCTCTTCAAACTTGGTGACTGAATTGAAACACAAAAATATAGGAGAACAAACTAAAGAGTTGCCTTTGCAAAAGCATGATAATTTCATTTGACAACAATTGAAATAAATTATAAGTCTTTTCAAGATGTAGAGTAAAATTAAAATATATGACCACAATATATGAAAACAAGACTTTTTTTAAACAAGTAAACTAAAATCCCAATTTGCAGAGCATGGAGTAACAGAAAAGAAATTGAAAGCTTAATGCAATTTAGGAAGTCCCTGCAGAATAAGTAATCTTAAAAGCAGAATCACCTGGTCTCTACTGCCACTTGCTGGGCATTTCTACCAAATACAAGATAAACCAAATAGCCAACCACAAAACTGACTCCAATCCCTCAATTTTTTTTTACTTTGTAGGATTTTCCATCAAGCCTCAAGTTTTAATTTCTTGTGTTTCTATAGCAATACCCATGGCCTTTTCTTATAACCCAAAGAAACATCAATAAAACAATCTTGAAATTATTCCATATTCCTCATCCTTCACAGTTCATCACCCCTCACCCTGGCCGAGAGAAAATCTCTCACAAACTCTGAACGCACAAGATATGATAAAACTAGACCAATGATTTTGACTGGACATCAAGCACAGCAAACTTTCTCCACCAAAAATACAGAAGGTGTTATTTGTTTCCCTGTGATTATCATCACAGAAGACCACATTCTGCCTTTGCTTTTGAGTCAAAAGAATGGATGCGAGCACTACATACAATCAAAGTTTTGAGATCAGTTTAGTTGTTAAAGAAAACATGCAGTCCAGAACAAAATGATTATCTAGCCAAGTTGCTTCAACATTGTTAAAATTGTGACACAGTGATTGCTAACATCCAATTTAGGTTTCATTCAATCTCATGACTTATCAGTAATGCCCAAAAGAGAACAAAACTTCCCAAACACTGATTTCCCTCTATCCTTGTATAAGAAAACAGGAGCAGTCGACGTTTCAGGCCGAGACCCTTCGTCAGGACTAACTGAAGGAAGAGTGAGTAAGGGATTTGAAAGCTGGAGGGGGAGGGGGAGATGCAAAATGATAGGAGAAGACAGGAGGGGGAGGGATAGAGCCAAGAGCTGGACAGGTGATAGGCAAAAGGGGATACGAGAGGATCATATCCCCTTTTGCCTATCACCTGTCCAGCTCTTGGCTCCATCCCTCCCCCTCCTGTCTTCTCCTATCATTTTGGATCTCCCCCTCCCCCTCCCACTTTCAAATCCCTTGCTCACTCTTCCTTCAGTTAGTCCTGACGAAGGGTCTCGGCCTGAAATGTCGACTGCGCCTCTTCCTACAGATGCTGCTTGGCCTGCTGCGTTCACCAGCAACTTTGATGTATATTGCTTGAATTTCCAGCATCTGCAGAATTCCTGTTGTTTGCATAAGAAAACAGGACATCCTTTCCTCTTTTGCTGCTCAGGAAACCCCCCCAAAATACAGGCCATTCTAATGTCTATTCTAATTCCATAGATTCTGTGAGAATGTGAGCATGGTAGCACTATGGTTAACATAATGCCTCACAGCACCAGCAACACAGATACAACTCCCACCGATGTCTGAAGGGAGTTTGTACGTTTGTCCATGACCACAAGGGCTTCCTCCAGGTGCTTTGGTTTCCTTCCACATTTCAAAGACGTATGGGTTGGTAGGTTAATTGGTCACATGAGTGTAATTGGGCGACAGAGCTTGTTGAGCCAGAAGGGCTTGTTACACCTTGCTGAATCTCGAAATAAAATAAATAGAAATGAGGACTTTTCCATTGATGCAAGGGATGCCTGATGGGACAGATAGATGGGTAGTTATGGAAGTGATCAATCTTTTTCGCTACTACTGTTTGGTTTCTGTGTGTTTCCAACACAAGGATATGACCTTTTCAGTGCTATCCATAATGTGCCTTTTCGAGTCAATGGAAATGTCAACTGTTCTCTTGCTATGGAGGCTTTAGGTACATTCTTGAATCTTTTTCTCTGCCAGACAGGAAATTTCTTTTCAAGATGGAGCGTGGAATAGATTATGCGCTTTATGATACTGGTGTCCAGCAATGTAACTAATTTGAATACCAAGTATTCAAAACCAATAAGAATAATTATATTTTAATCAACTAGGGTAACCCATTGGTTATTAGCAACATACATCAAAGTTGCTGGTGAACGCAGCAGGCCAAGCAGCATCTATAGGAAGAGGCGCAGTCGACGTTTCAGGCCGAGACCCTTCGTCAGGACTAACTGAAGGAAGAGTGAGTAAGGGATTTGAAAGCTGGAGGGGGAGGGGTTATTAGCAAATACTTTTTTTTAAAAGATAACACTATAGAAACATAGAAACATAGAAAATAGGTGCAGGAGTAGGCCATTCGGCCCTTCGAGCCTGCACCGCCATTTATTATGATCATGGCTGATCATCCAACTCAGAACCCAGCCTTCCCTCCATACCCCCTGACCCCTGTAGCCACAAGGGCCATATCTAACTTCCTTTTAAACATAGCTAATGAACTGGCCTCAACAGTTTGCTGTGGCAGAGAATTCCACAGATTCACCACTCTCTGTGTGAAGAAGTTTTTCCTAACCTCGGTCCTAAAAGGCTTCCCCTCTATCCTCAAACTGTGACCCCTCGTTCTAGACCTCCCCAACATCGGGAACAATCTTCCCGCATCTAGCCTGTCCAATCCCTTTAGGATCTTATACGTTTCAATCAGATCCCCCCTCAATCTTCTAAATTCCAACGAGTACAAGCCCAGTTCATCCAGTCTTTCTTCATATGAAAGACCTGCCATCCCAGGAATCAATCTGGTGAACCTTCTTTGTACTCCCTCTATGGCAAAGATGTCTTTCCTCAGATTAGGGGACCAAAACTGCACACAATACTCCAGGTGTGGTCTCACCAAGGCCTTGTACAACTGCAGTAGTACCTCCCTGCTCCTGTACTCGAATCCTCTCGCTATAAATGCCAGCATACCGTTCGCCTTTTTCACCGCCTGCTGTACCTGCATGCCCACTTTCAATGACTGGTGTATAATGACACCCAGGTCTCGTTGCACCTCCCCTTTTCCTAATCGGCCACCATTCAGATAATAATCTGTTTTCCTATTTTTGCCACCAAAGTGGATAACTTCACATTTATCCACATTAAATTGCATCTGCCATGAGTTTGCCCACTCACCCAACCTATCCAAGTCACCCTGCATCCTCTTAGCATCCTCCTCACTGCTAACACTGCCACCCAGCTTCGTGTCATCCGCAAACTTGGAGATGCTGCATTTAATTCCCTCATCCAAGTCATTAATATATATTGTAAACAACTGGGGTCCCAGCACTGAGCCTTGCGGTACCCCACTAGTCACCGCCTGCCATTCTGAAAAGGTCCCGTTTATTCCCACTCTTTGCTTCCTGTCTGCTAACCAATTCTCCACCCACACCAATACCTTACCCCCAATACCGTGTGCTTTAAGTTTGCACACTAATCTCCTATGTGGGACCTTGTCAAAAGCCTTTTGAAAATCCAAATATACCACATCCACTGGTTCTCCCCTATCCACTCTACTAGTTACATCCTCAAAAAATTCTATGAGATTCGTCAGACATGATTTTCCTTTCACAAATCCATGCTGACTTTGTCCGATCATTTCACCGCTTTCCAAATGTGCTGTTATCACATCCTTGATAACTGACTCCAGCAGTTTCCCCACCACCGACATTAGGCTAACCGGCCTATAATTCCCCGGTTTCTCTCTCCCTCCTTTTTTAAAAAGTGGGGTTACATTAGCCACCCTCCAATCCTCAGGAACTAGTCCAGAATCTAACGAGTTTTGAAAAATTATCACTAATGCATCCACTATTTCTTGGGCCACTTCCTTAAGCACTCTGGGATGCAGACCATCTGGCCCTGGGGATTTATCTGCCTTCAATCCCTTCAATTTACCTAACACCACTTCCCTACTAACATGTATTTCGCTCAGTTCCTCCATCTCACTGGACCCTCTGTCCCTTACTATTTCTGGAAGATTATTTATGTCCTCCTTAGTGAAGACAGAACCAAAGTAATTATTCAATTGGTCTGCCATGTCCTTGCTCCCCATAATCAATTCACCTGTTTCTGTTTGCAGGGGACCTACATTTGTCTTTATCAGTCTTTTCCTTTTTACATATCTATAAAAGCTTTTACAGTCCGTTTTTATGTTCTCTGCCAGTTTTCTCTCATAATCTTTTTTCCCCTTCCTAATTAAGCCCTTTGTCCTCCTCTGCTGAACTCTGAATTTCTCCCAGTCCTCAGGTGAGCCACTTTCTCTGGCTAATTTGTATGCTACTTCTTTGGAATTGATACTATCCCTAATTTCTCTTGTCAGCCACGGGTGCACTACCTTCCTTGTAACCAATTCTGGAATCTTTGGTACACAATGCACATGAAGGCCCATTTTCTCAACTGAGAACTGCATTAAATAGCAAGCAACAACATAAAGCAAATTTATAATTAATGGATTAGGCAGACACTCTGCATTCTCATCATATCTAGTCATGAGTAGTGGACAACTGAACAGCTAATACAATGTCACCTCATCCTCACCAATATTGGGTCTATTGTGCAAGTGCCAAAGACAAGTGAGAAATGTTCAGCATTAAGTGCCAAATACATTAGTCATCTCATCTTACACCCAAGGTCTTCATCACAGAAGCCATCATTCTGCCAATTTGTTTCACTTCACAATATGCCAAAATGACTGAGCACATCAGATACAGCAGAGTGTAGAAGCAGTCAAATAGTTACTAGAGCACCGTGAGTTTACTGTCCAGAGGTAACTGCACCTCCAAACAAACCGTTCCAGAACAGTTACATCATTGGCATCTATCCAAGAATAGGGATAAGTATCCAGACTTTATTTGTATGTCATAAGCAGGACAAATCCAGTCCAACTAATTGTTTGGTTAATCTCATTTATATCAGTAAGTGAGGGTGGATGAAATAGAGGAGATGGAGAAGTTGGCAAGGGCAGCATTGATAGTACTGGAATAGAAGGATGACATCTCAGATGTTCTGGAATGGAAAGACTTATCCTGAGAACAGATGTGGTATAGACAGAGGAACTAAGGAAATTAAATAGCATTTTTGCAAGTGACAGTGGAAGAGGTATAGTAAATATAACCGTGAGAGTAAGGAAGTTTATAAAAGGTATCAGTGGACAGCTTGCTTTCAAAGATGGAGAAAGATCGAGAAAAGGAAGTGTCAGAGATTGATTGACAAGCTCAGCATGGAAGCACCAATGCAGTCAGTGTAGTGCAGAAAGAGGTGGGGAGCATTACCAGCGAAGGCTTAGAACACAGACTGGTCCACATAGCTGACAAAAAGGCAGGCAGACTGGTCCCATGAGGATGCCCACGGGTACACCCCGGGTTTGAAGAAAGTTGGAGGAGCTGAAAGAAAAATAGTTGTTGCAAGGACTAGTTCTGCCAGACAGAGAAGGCTGGTGGTGTAGGGGAATGGTTAGATCTATCATCGAGAAAGAAGTGGAGAGCTGTAACGGCTTCCTTATTGGGAATAGAAATGTAAAGTGACTGGACATCCATAGTGAAAACGAAACGAACAAGGCTAGGGAATTGAAAATGGTTGAAGAGATTGAGAACATGAAAAGTGTCACAGATGTAGGTGAGAAGGGACTGAACCAAGGGGAAATAAAATGGAATCAAGATACATGGACATAAATTCAATGGGGCAGGAGCAGGTAGAAACAAGCAGTGTGTATTGGTGGCAAGAAATGGGATATCTCCAGAGTTGATGTGGTTGGTGATGCTGCAGAAGACAATGGACTGATGCTCCTGAGGGATTATTTTGAAGATGACTTAAGTAATTTGAATCGGAGGAAAGTACAGGCTGAATATCAGAGGCAGAGTTTTTTTTAATATATTAATACACAGAGGATGGTAGGTATATGGAACATCATGCCAGGAGCTTAGATACAGGCAGGTGCATTCAGGACATTTAAGAAACACTTTGGCACATGGATGAAAGAAAAATTGAGGGCTACCTGGGAGAGAAGGGTTAGATTTATTTTGGAATTGTTTAGAAGGTCTGCACAACATAGTAGATTGTTGAGAGAATAAGGTTAGAATTGTTGGACAGGTGAGAAAGAACAAATCATAAGTTAGAAAATGGGTTTAATGAATGGGCTTGCTCTGAGAGTCAGCAGTGACTTGATACACCAAATGGTCTCCTCCTATATCATTATAAAACCATGAAACAACCACTTATACTGAATAATTAATTTCATTGTTCAGTTACCAGAATGGTGATTGTCACTGATAACAAAGTCAACAAACCCAGCTATGTAAATACTGAAGCTACAAGAGAGGGTGGAAAGTTGCATATCCCTTAGCAAGTGACTGATTTACTGGCATCACAAAATCTTCCAGCCAACTCCAAGGCAAAAGGCAGGAGTGTGATAGAAAACTCAGTCTTCCTGGATGAGTGAAGCTCCAACAACACAAAAGTAAGCTTAGCACCATCCAGCCTCTCGACTGGTACCTCATTCACCATAAACATTCATTCCCTATACTACTTCTTGGCTATTCCATAATCACCCGTGACTTCCACCACCATGGAGAACAACGGCTGCAAAGACAATGGCATACCACTACTTGCAGGTTCTTCTCTAAACTGCACACAATCCAAAAATCAGTAATTCCCTATGCTATCCAACGGCACTGTTGGAGTACCTTCACCCATAAAGACCACATCAGTTCAAGGCACTGGCTCACCACAACCAACTCAAGGACAACCAGAGATTGTCAGTTAATTCTTAGCCTTAAGCAGAATGGTAAAATTCGCAGCTAGTGAGAAGCACTAACTCTACTTAGACACACAAATGACAAAACAACATGAGAGCTAATCAATGGAAAATTAGTGCTTTCATAGTGTTGATGAAATACCTAATATAGCAGAAACACCTAATTTAATGTAACTTACTTCAGTTGTAGACAACCGCTTATCACCATTATCACTACCAATGCCTGAATCAGGACCATGGTTTTTAACTGGATAAAAATCTTCCATGCTGGAAAATAAATTGACAGAATAAATTGCAGAATGTTAAGTGTAAAGGAAAAATACTTTTAACACATTCTAAACTTGTTAATAACAATTCTTTTAACTTAGTAATGACACTATGTAATCCATTCCATGTATCCTTAAGAACTAGTATGAACCCTTTTCCAAATTCTGCACTGATCCAACTGTTCTGAGCCTGAAGAGAGTTACTTTAACTTACTGATGCACATTTTGCTGCAAACTGACTATTACCAGAGTAGCTGTTGGATTTCCACACAAAAGGTGAAAATTTAAAGGGTGTTTACAACTGCTTCAAACCTGGACTTCAATATGGATGTACAAAAGTTATATAGATTTCCAGATGACATCTTCCTCAATCCATCTGCATGTTTCTGTTAGATTTTAATTAGACCTGTAAGCAACTAAGGTTTCTTTTAAAATTAAGACTTCTTTTGTTCATGTTTATAAATGTGTTTAAAGTTTAATTATTTTAACTTATTTTAAAGGATTGAATAAATTTTCATGGGTTCTGCTGAATTTTTGATATAAAAGACTTTCATAAACATCGAGACATTAGTCGTGATGGAGCGTCTCCACCTGAAAAGTCAACTGTTTATTGCTGTCCATAGATGCTGTCGGACTTGCTGACTTCCTCCAGTATTTTGTGTGTGTTGCGACAGGTTTTTAATAGTTTTGAAACCATCTAAATGGGAAGGTCTAATTTGGAGCAGATATGAAAAGATCCTGAAGGCCGTGGCCAGAGCAAGCTCTGCATTGCCCCTCCCCTCATCATGTGATGCCACTTAGATTACAGTAAGCATGGACTCTGCAAGTTTTTGTCTCAAAGTATACTGTGCTGGCTTTTTAAAAATTATTTATCATTCTATCATTAAGTGCCACGTAAGGCAAGTTCAAAAATGATTTTCCATATGTCTGCAGCAACATGAGGTGTTATACTTTGTAATATCTGGGGTGTCATGATTGCTCCCTGTGAAAAATTGCATCATGCTAAGACCTAGGAGCCAAGCAAAACTAAGAGTCTGAACCCCCAATTATACTTTATCATTCTGTCAAAGCCCACCTTACTAAATCTGAATGCAAGTAAAGATGTGGGAGAGCGGAAGAAAAAAACAAAACTCACCCCAAGTTTACATATACAAACCCCATTTCCAAAAAAGTTGGGATATTTTCCAAAATGCAATAAAAACAAAAATCTGTGATATGTTAATTCACGTGAACCTTTATTTAACTGACAAAAGTACAAAGAAAAGATTTTCAATAGTTTTACTGACCAACTTAAATGTATTTTGTAAACATACACAAATTCAGAATTTGATGGCTGCAACACACTCAACAAAAGTTGGGACAGAGGCATGTTTACCATTGTGTTACATCACCTTTCCTTTTAATAACGCTTTTTAATCGTTTTGGAACTGAGGATACTAATTGTAGTAGATTTGCAATTGGAAATTTTGTCCATTCTTGCTTGATATAAGACTTCAGCTGCTCAACAGTCCGTGGTCTCCGTTGTCTGATTCTCCCCTTCATGATGCGCCATACATTTTCAATAGGAGATAGATCTGGACTGGCAGCAGGCCAGTCAAGCACACGCACTCTGTGTCTACAAAGCCACGCTGTTGTAGCCCGTGCAGAATGTGGTCTGGCATTGTCCTGCTGAAATAAGCATGGACATCCCGGGAAGAGACGTCGCCTTGATGGCAACAAATGTCTTGCTAAAATCCTAATATACGCCTCAGAGTCAATGGTACCTTCACATACATGCAACTCACCTATGCCGTGCACTGATGCACCCCCATACCATCACAGATGCTGGCTTTTGCACCTTTCACTGATAACAATCTGGATGGTTGTTTTCATCTTTGGCACGGAGAACTCGATGCCCGTTTTTTCCAAAAACTAGCTGAAATGTGGACTCATCTGACCACAGCACACGGTTCCACAGTCTTTCAGTCCATCTGAGATGAGCTCGGGCCCAGAGAACTCGCCAGCGTTTCTGCATAGAGTTGATGTATGGCTTCCTCCTTGCTTAATACAGTTTCAAGTTGCATTTCTGGATGCAGCGATGGACTGTGTTGAGTGACGATGGTTTTCCGAACTACTCCTGAGCCCAGGTGGCTATAATTGTCACAGTAGCATGACGGTTTCTTAGGCAGTGCCGCCTGAGGGCTCGAAGATCACGCGCATTCAACAGTGGTTTCCGACCTTGCCCTTTACTCACTGAGATGTCTCTGAATTCTCTGAATCTTTTCACAATATTATGTACTGTAGATGTTGAAAGACCCAAATTCTCTGCAATCTTGTGTTGAGAAATGTTCCTTTTGAACTGACTAACAATTCTCTCACGAACTTTGGCACAAAGGGGTGAGTCACGACTTGTCCTTGCTTGCAAAGACTGAGCCTTTGATGGACGCTACTTTTATACCCAGTCATGATACCTCACCTGCTACCAATTAGCCTGCTTAATGTGGAGTATTCGAAACCGGTGTTACTTGAATATTCTGTGCATTTTTCAATCTTATTTTAACTCTGTCCCAACTTTAGTTGAGTGTGTTGCAGCCATCAAATTCTAAATTTGTGTATATTTACGAAATACAATTAAGTTGGTCAGTAAAACTATTGAAAATCTTTTCTTTGTACTTTTGTCAGTTAAATAAAGGTTCACGTGAATTAACGTATCACAGATTTTTGTTTTTATCGCATTTTGGAAAATATCTCAACTTTTCTGGAAATGGGGTTTGTACATTCAGTCACAGCTCTGAAATTTGAGATATTGAAGAACTGGGCAAAGGTCGATATTGCAGAGAGGACTGGTAGTGAACCGACTATCTGAAGCATATTCTTACAGATGGCAGCTGCTGTCCACATTTTGCACACTAATGATGAATGACTTGAGATTAAGTAACGTTGCAAAATACCTGGGGCAAAGTGTTGTCACTTCCATGTGTGTAAAAGCTGTAGTATTTCTTCCAAGTATTCTTATCTGAACTACTACAGTTGTAAATATAGGGACTGGAATAAATTATAATTTAGGAAAGATACATCAATGTCTTGGGTTTCTGAACTGAATTGAAAACTATTATGAACTCATACGGACTGAAGAAGAATTGAGCCATGTTAGTATGGGTAATCGTTGAAGAAAGCTTTCTGAGTTGTATAATGCTGATGTTGAGCACTAGCGGTTACAATCCTTTCAACTCTGATATTGCTGATAAGATCCATGAACAGAAAAATAACAAGAAAATATATCTGCAACACACTTAGCCTAGTTAATGCATTTAATCGGAACCTGTCACCATATTTTCAAGTCTACTGCCTCAAGGATTTGCTGCTGTTTATTGCATATTCGTGATTCTTTACCTCAGTCCTACTTTTCCAGATTTAAACCTGCAACAATTCTGAAGCTCCAACAACACACAAGTAGCTCAGTCCATTCAGTCTCTTGATTGATACCTCAGTCACGATATACATTCATTTCCTACATCACTTCTGTTCAAATGGTTTATATTGTTGGTTTGAGAAATGAAACCAAAATTGAACATGAAGTTAAAAACGCAAACAACAGGAATTCTGCAGATGCTGGAAATTCAAGCAACACACATCAAAGTTGCTGGTGAACGCAGCAGGCCAGGCAGCATCTCTAGGAAGAGGTGCAGTCGACGTTTCAGGCCGAGACCCTTTGTCAGGACTAACTGAAGGAAGAGTGAGCAAGAGATTTGAAAGTTGGAGGGGGAGGAGGAGATCCAAAATGATAGGAGAAGACAGGAGGGGGAGGGATGGAGCTAAGAGCTGGACAGGTGATTGGCAAAAGGGGATACGAGAGGATCATGGGACAGGAGGTCCGGGAAGAAAGACAAGGGGGGGGGGAACCCAGAGGATGGGCAAGGGGTATATTCAGAGGGACAGAGGGAGAAAAAGGAGAGTGAGAGAAAGAATGTGTGTGTAAAAATATGTCACAGATGGGGTACGAGGGGGAGGTGGGGCATTAACGGAAGTTAGAGAAGTCGATGTTCATGCCATCAGGTTGGAAGCTACCCAGACGGAATATAAGGTGTTGTTCCTCCAACCTGAGTGTGGCTTCATCTTTACAGTAGAGGAGGCCGTGGATAGACATGTCAGAATGGGAATGGGATGTGCAATTAAAATGTGTGGCCACTGGGAGATCCTGCTTACTGTGGCGGACAGAGCGTAGGTGTTCAGCAAAGCGGTCTCCCAGTCTGCGTCGGGTCTCGCCAATATATAAAAGGCCACATCGGGAGCACCGGACGCAGTATATCACCCCAGCCGACTCACAGGTGAAGTGTCGCCTCACCTGGAAGGACTGTTTGGGGCCCTGAATGGTGGTAAGGGAGGAAGTATAAGGGCATGTGTAGCACTTGTTCCGCTTACAAGGATAAGTGTCAGGAAGGAGATCAGTGGGGAGGGATGGGGGGGACGAATGGACAAGGGAGTTGCGTAGGGAGCGATCCCTGCGGAAAGCAGAGAGAGGGGGGAGGGAAAGATGTGCTTAGTGGTGGGATCCCGTTGGAGGTGGCGGAAGTTACGACCCGGGTGCTGGTGGGGTGGTAGGTGAGGACCAGGGGAACCCTATTCCTAGTGGGGTGGCGGGAGGATGGAGTGAGAGCAGATGTACGTGAAATGGGGGAGATGCGTTTAAGAGCAGAGTTGATAGTGGAGGAAGGGAAGCCCCTTTCTTTAAAAAAGGAGGACATCTCCCTCGTCCTAGAATGAAAACCCTCATCCTGAGAGCAGATGCAGCGGAGACGGAGGAATTGCGAGAAGGGGATGGCGTTTTTGCAAGAGACAGGGTGAGAAGGGAAATAGTCCAGAGAGCTGTGAGAGTCAGTAGGCTTATAGTAGACATCAGTGGATAAGCTGTCTCCAGAGACAGAGACAGAAAGATCTAGAAAAGGGAGGGAGGTGTCGGAAATGGACGAGGTAAACTTGAGGGCAGGGTGAAAGTTGGAGGCAAAGTTAATAAAGTCAATGAGCTCTGCATGCGTGCAGGAAGCAGCACCAATGCAGTCGTCGATGTAGCGAAGGAAAAGTGGGGGACAGATACCAGAATAGGCACGGAACATGGATTGTTCCATTATCAACTCTGCTCTTAAACACATTTCCCCAATTTCACGTACATCTGCTCTCACTCCATCCTCCCGCCACCCCACTAGGAATAGGGTTCCCCTGGTCCTCACCTACCACCCCACCAGCCTCCGGGTCCAACATATTATTCTCCGTAACTTCCGCCACCTCCAACGGGATCCCACCACTAAGCACATCTTTCCCTCCCCCCTCCCCCGCTTTCCGCAGGGATCGCTCCCTACGCGACTCCCTTGTCCATTCGTCCCCCCCATCCCTCCCCACTGATCTCCCTCCTGGCACTTATCCTTGTAAGCGGAACAAGTGCTACACATGCCCTTACACTTCCTCCCTTACCACCATTCAGGGCCCCAAACAGTCCTTCCAGGTGAGGCGACACTTCACCTGTGAGTCGGCTGGGGTGATATACTGCGTCCGGTGCTCCCGATGTGGCCTTTTATATATTGGCGAGACCCGACGCAGACTGGGAGACCGCTTTGCTGAACATCTACGCTCTGTCCGCCACAGTAAGCAGGATCTCCCAGTGGCCACACATTTTAATTGCACATCCCATTCCCATTCTGACATGTCTATCCACGGCCTCCTCTACTGTAAAGATGAAGCCACACTCAGGTTGGAGTAACAACACCTTATATTCCGTCTGGGTAGCCTCCAACTTGATGGCATGAACATCGACTTCTCTAACTTCCGCTAATGCCCCACCTCCCCCTCGTACCCCATCTGTGACTTATTTTTATACACACATTCTTTCTCTCACTCTCCTTTTTCTCCCTCTGTCCCTCTGAATATACCCCTTGCCCATCCTCTGGGTTCCCCCCCCTTGTCTTTCTTCCCAGACCTCCTGTCCCATGATCCTCCCATATCCCCTTTGCCAATCACCTGTCCAGCTCTCGGCTCTATCCCTCCCCCTCCTGTCTTCTCCTATCATTTTGGATCTCCCCCTCCCCCTCCAACTTTCAAATCTCTTGCTCACTCTTCCTTCAGTTAGTCCTGACGAAGGGTCTTGGCCTGAAACGTCGACTGTACCTCTTCCTAGAGATGCTGCCTGGCCTGCTGCGTTCACCAGCAACTTTCATGTGTGTTGCTTGTACATGAAGTGGTTCCTGAAAGCCTTCCCATAGCATAGGACAACTGGGGCTATCCAATGTATACTGATCTTAGTTATGATGTTCATGGATAGGATAACTGAAAGGCAAAATATTCAATTTCTACTGTACCGTATTATTTTAAAGTACTTGTGCACTTCATTGTTTCTAGTATTTAATGCTGTAGGATTGTTGCATCATCTTCATTCATGATCTTGATTTCTAAATTTTATGATTATTGTTAAACAGTTTAAGCCATATAAACAGAACGTCTCTTTACGGCCTTTTAAATCATCTATATACTACTAAACTCTCACGCTCTGCCTGTTTGTGACCTCCAATTAGAGCAAACGGTGCGTTACAGTGGCATTTTTTTTGGCTAAATTGAATTAAAATGCACTAACTTACAGAATGCAGGCAAAGTTCAGGGTTATATATTCGTATAAAATTGCTCATTCACCGAAAATCAACAGGCTGGCTTTCACCCGAAAGCCGATTGGCCAACATGGAAATCGGGCCGCGACAGCCCGACGCATGTGCACGGCCAGCCTCAGCAGCAACACCTACCGGAGCAAAAGGGCAGGGCAGCTCAATTTCGAGGGGTCACATTCTGCTAATCACCATCAGCATGTGCAGGATGGGGACAGATCTAGCTGCCATCCATCAATAAGAGATAATTAAATCTTATTGTAATGACGTACTTCGAGACACCCATAAAACCCTTTGCTGCAGTCGAAGGACAGCGGTAACTATATCACATCCATTTAGGAGAGTGCCAACCACATCATCAAGAATAATCAACATCCTTTGGTGTTAAATGCTTCATGTCTTCTATCCAGCATTAGGGTAACAAAAAAATGGTCAGCCTAATTATGTCGCGTGGAAAGGGAAGGGGGACATTATGGTCAAGAGATGACGCCAAGCATCGTCAGGAAGCAGTAAGGAGAGGGAGAGAACAAGAATCGGATGAGGCCAGGGCTGCACAACTCCAGGATCAAAGAGTCAGGACTAAAAAAGATGAGAGAAGAAGAGACAGAGGAGGAGGGACATGCACGTCTCTAGGATCAGAGACAAACAACAAACAGTAGAACAGCTGAAGAGGTGGGGGATGAAAGGACTGCACATCTCCAGAATGATAACGAGAGGCACAAGGGTGGCAGATAAACCAGAAATGATGCCATCAAAAGTGTCCTTCGTTAAACGAGGAGAAGCTATATTTGCTTTGCTACGCGTTGTTCTTCTGTAATAAACTGAGGTTTTCTACTTCAGTTTCCAAAGCAAAGCGATACCAATAGCATTCAGGAAAATTTAATGTTCATTCTGGTCACATTACACTGCACTACCCTTCTCTCAAAGGGTGCCTCAATGGGTCACCCCGTTGTCCAGTTCAAAATAAAACTGATTTGGCTTAAGTTAATTCAACCCTTAATTGGTATTGTATTACATTCTCAGAACTACCCACCAACTTTCATTTGGTTGAGGACTCTGGTTTACACATGCAAGGTAACCTAAGAAGATGGCAAGTTCTACTTTAAAAGTCAGGTACATAATACTTTTAATTTACATACAACAATTACCACTTTGTACTAAATGTGAAAGTAACCTGTCCGTCAGGGTTTGAGGATGTGCTCTCTTATCCAAAGAGGGAAGATCCAAGGAATCTGGCTTCTTGTCTATGCGACATGATTGAATATTGAGGAATTTGAATATATGCACTTTTCCTTTGAGACAAATCTGCAAAAAAAAATTAAGGTTATTTTTGAGGAATGAGTAGTCACTCATTCTGTTAAATAATGAATGGGATTTAAAGTGCCATACAATGAAAAGGTTATTCCATTATCAAATTAATATTAGACAAACCTGAACACATATTATACACACCTGTGCTGGAGGAGATTGCATTGGGTTGTTATCTAATATTATAACCTGAAGGTATTTGAGCTTTCTAAAACTGGTGGGTATTTTGGTCACTTTATTGCAGGAAAAGTCTAATTTTACGAGGGGAAGTTCTGCCAATTCTGAAAAATAAAGTGATAATTACAATATACAGATTAATAAAGCTCTAACAGATCAATACATAAATGTCCTCTTAAAGAGAAGTAATATATACAGATGTGATTTCTTACCTTCAGGTAATACCTGCAGATGATTTCTTCTAATATTTAATTCCCTAAGTGACTGAAGCTTTTCCATTTGGTGAGGAAGGATTTGAATCTCATTGCAGCTAACATCCTGTAAACAAAATGGAGAATACTGAAATTAAACCAAGCACTTTTCACATCTGGCATTTCTTATTATGAGAGACAATTTTACATTTTTCAATCTATACATTACTAAACAGAGTCATAGCTTGCATTGCTAAACTTAGGAAACGCTGATAATGTTCTGTGTTAGACAAGGTTTGTGGGGGGGGGGAGAGAGAAGGGAGCACATTGTTAACGTTTGAGGTCAGTAGTCAACCTTCCTTGCTGCCGTTGAAACCCCAGGTTCCTTTTCCCTATTGCCACTCTCCAACCCTGGGTATCTCAGGATCCACCATCACCTCCTGGGTCATGGGAGCCTCTGTCTTTCTCCCACTCAAATTCAATGAACACACCAACCCTGTGTGCCTTCCCTGCGCCACCAACTCTCCTCCCAGCTGTTATCCCTGTCATTTCACCATTTCATCCGACCTTCCTCTCTGAGGCAGAATGTTCTGTCCTCAGTAAGGACCTTATCTTTGTCCCCTTCGCCTGCACCCAAGTTCCGCACCCGCTAGAGGCTAAACTCTTCTGCCATAGCCCCCTTCTCTGGCAAGAGTTCTCTATCCTGGACCAATGACCCCTTCTGCCATCTCCAGTCCTCCTTCTTTCATTGGATACCCCATTCTGGCTTTCTGCCTGCCCTGGTTCTTTTCATCTCTAATTGAGAACCAGGCATCAACTGGCTCAACTTTAGCACTCCTCATTCCTCTGTGAACCTTACCTCCTCTGAATGCACTGCCCTCCACTCTCTCCACACCAATCCCAACCTTACTATCAAATATGTAAAGGGGTGCTGTTATAGTGAGGCAAACTGACTGCTACCTAGCCGACGCCAGGCAGCAATGCTCAAATATCTCCTCATGCCTACGTCTTGAAAAAGATCCCACCCCACACCATCAGAAAATTGTCTCCGACACCAACTCTGGAGAACACTCATCCATGGCCACCAAACTCAATTTGCTTACCCTGCACTGCTCGCTTCTACCTCCTACCTAAGATCCACAAACCTGAGTGTCCGGCACTGTTCCGTCTAAGCTGTGTGGGTGCCTGGCCACTCAGTAACTGAAATGCACCTGCACATAAAGCTTTTGTTGCCATGCAGCTGGAATTTCCGTAACATATAAACAGCCGCGCAGTTTTCAGGTTGTGCAAAAATTTCCTGCTCAGAGCAACGGTTGGCCCGCACAGCTGTAAAAAAAAATTAGAGGAAATGTACTGTCCGGGTAGGCCCATCGTCTCTGCCTGCTTCTGCCCCACTGAATCCATGCCCTCATACCTCAACTCCATTCTATCCCTATGATTCAGCCCCTTCCCACCTACACCCGCAACTCTTCACGTGTTCTCTAAATCAACAACCTTCAATTCCCTGGCAGTGACTGCCTCATTTTCACCAGGGATGTCTAGTCTCTATATATTTCTGTCCACCATTAAGGTGGTCTTAAAGTCTTCCGCTTCTTTCTCAGCAAGAGAACCGACCAGTTCCCCTCCACCATCACCCTCCTTTTTTTGGCAGAACTGGTTCTAAACCTCAACAATTTCTCCATCATTCTCCATAGCATCTGCCATGTCCAAAGGGATACCATCATAAACACATCTTTATCTCCCTTTCCCATTCTCTATTTTACACAGGGATTGCTCCCTCTGTGAATCCCTTGTCTATTCCTCCACCTCAATAGTCTCCCTCCCAGCACTTATCCCTGCAAGCAGAAGTTGTACACCTGCCCATTCACCTCTTTCCTCACCTCCATTCAGGGCCCCACAGTCCTTCCAGGTGATGCAACACTTCACTTATGAATCTGTTGCATCATCTATTGTACCCAGTGCTTCCAATGCGGCCTCCTCTACATCGATGAGACTCATTGTAAATTGGGAAAACATTTTGCGAGCACCTCTGCTCCATCTGCCAACTGCAGAATTTCCCAGTGGTCAACTATTTAATTCCTATTCCCATTCCCATGTGTTGGTACACGGCCTCCTCTTCTGCCAAGATGAGGCCACTCTCCATCTGGGTAGTCTCCAACCTGATGACTTGAACATCGATTTCTCTTTCTAGTAGTTTTTCCCATCCTCTTCCCTGTTCCTCTATTCCCCACTCTGGCCTCTTGCTTATCTTCACCTGGATATCACCTCCAACTGGTCCTCCTCCTTCTTCCCTTTCTTGTATGGTCTACTCTCCTCTACTATCAGATTCCTTTCTCTCCAGCCCTTTACCTATCCCACACATCTGGCTTCACCTATCACCTTCCAGCTATCCTTCCCCTCACCTTTTATTCTGGCATCTTTCTCCTTTCTTTCCAGTCTTGAAGGGTTTCAGCCTGAAAAGTGTTACCTGACCTACTGAATTCCTCCAGCAATTAGTGTGTTGTTTTGAATTTCTAGCATCTGCAAAATTCCTTGTGTTTGTGATTTGCAGTCAGTGATCTTCTACAGAATTGATGAAATGTTACTGTCCTATGTTTGTTCTATTGCTCTCTCCATAGATATGGCCTCAGTAGGGATATATCAAGCATTTTCTGATTTTATTTTCAGATTTTCAACATCAATATATTGCTTTTTGCTTCTGACAACCAATATTAAATGAAGCAGAAATTATAGGTCACTTCAGAAAAAAATTGCTATACATTTAGTGCCAAATCATTAAAAATGCAGAGAGAAGTTATTTACAATAGACTGCTTGAAAAATCAGAATAATTTCAAAATACAGTATTAATATTTGAAACACAGATCCAAGAAATGGCCTTATTATAATATTGAGCATTGCTTGTTCCATCCCATAGTTTGGAATCATCTTGATTATTTCTTTGGAAGCAGAAGCAGATTGAAAGGTTGAAGTCCATTCTTTATGCATATTGCTCATTTTATTCTATTTGAACTGGCACTGAGTGAGTGCTTCTTGCTAACAGTGTACAACCTAAGCATATCCAATAAGCCACACTGAATTGATATTGAGATATTCCCCTATAACTTGCAGATCTCTGCATTTATAGTAAGTGCATCCTTCTGATCAACTATTAATATTACAGACTAGAGCCATACCAAGAATCTTCACCTAAAAAGCAGACTAAGAGGCAGTGATTCATTGATTTTTAAAGGCAGGCATGCAGAAGAAATCTTCTGTAAAAAAAAGACAAAACAGGAATCTGAATAATTAACTCGTAGAAGAGACTGATTAGAATCTAACTAGAGCAGGTTCCTAACCTTTTTTATGCCATGGACTAATACCATTTAGCAAGGGGTCCTTGAGCTAGAGTATTTTGTGGAGATTTGGGACCCCACAAGAGAAAACATTTAGTCATGTTCAAGATGCACCATATTTTCATTCAGATTAAAATTGACTTATCACATGTACATTGAAACATACAGTGAAATGTGCTGTTTGCATTACCAACCAACACAACCTAAAACGATGTATTGGGGACGCCCCACAAGTGTTCCCACACATTCTGGGGCTAATGTAGCTTGCCCATAATGTTCAGCAAAACTACACAACAGCAACAAAACGATAACAAAACCACAACAGCAAAACAAGCCTCTTTCCTTCTTCTCACCCATTCACACACACAGGCAGACCTCCAACCCCAGGACAACCCACTTCCGGGCCTCCAATAGATTTACAGACATTGGGTCTCTGACTTTCGACATGCCAAACCAGGGGCTTTGAACACTAAACACTGACTGCTGGACTTTCCAACTTCAGTCTTCAATCCCAGACCCCGAACTCCAGGACTAAAAATCCTGACCTGCACAGATCTCCAAGCTGGAGTCTCTCTGGCTTGAGGGAGGGGGGTGAGGGGGAAGAGAGGGAGGGCATCACTGGCCATTGTGTTTCTTGCCTACATGAACCATCTCTTGCCTACATTCCATAACCCACTCAACTGGCTGGAAGTGGGAGGGGGGGGGGCCCTCACCAGGTCTTATCCAAGGAGCCTGCCAAACTCAGTCACTGACAATATGGATTTGCTGGCTTTCACCCATTGCCCAACATCCATTAATGGGAATCACTGGCCTTTGGCTGCAAAATACTCCAATCTGAACTCCTACCACCGACTTCTGCCACTGTTATTCCTGTCTATAAACCATTACCTGAAGCATAACTTCCCATGCTGTCTCCAAAACCTAAAAAAACGAAGTCTGAGTCACAACCCCAGTGGACATCGCAGCTTGCCCTTATCTTGACCAGACAACTTCCCAAGAATAATGTTCCACATGCAGACTACAGGGGTTCATGAAGAGGGCTTATCATCAATTTCACATTCGAGAAAGCACATTACCACTGATGGCCAAGGTGCTACTTTGTTCTATCACCCGTATTCTATCTGCATCATAAAATGACACCTGAAATCTTTCAGACACGAAGAACTGATTTCTTCTGAGGTCCAGAGTTAATTGCTGTTCCTTCATTAACCAACCAAATTTTGAGTTCATCAGCAAGGTTTTTCTGTTGTAAGTTATCAATGTTTAGTCACTAAATGGCTGTAAAATTAGAGATGATAGGATTTCTAGTTATATACAGCAAACACATCTTTATTCACTGAACATAGTGTGACAGTGGGCCATATTAAAATTAGTTTTTGATCCACTAAATGAGCAAAACAGCAGATAGGTGTCAACTGAGACAAAAGCAGGCCAGATGAGACTGCTGCTTGTGTGCCAAAAACACAGAGATTGAGGAGAGTTGCAGCCTTTATAAATGGGGTGCCTAAAATGCTGCAAACTGTTGCAAGACTAAATGAAATGTCATCTTTGAAGTGCTCAGATTTAGTCTGAAAAGCGAAATTGCATATAGCATTACAGTAGTATAGTTAAAAGACAGAAGTACATTTTTACCTTAAAATAAGTTAGACCTGGCTTGAGGAACAGCACAAACTAAGCTAGAAGGCCTCTATGAGGAATGTGGTAATTGAAGATAAAGAGCCTGTTGTTAGGTATCACCAAGCCACGAAGGCTTTAACAAGATAGCACAAGGCCATCAGCATCGGTAATGCACAAGGTCATGCAGGCAAGGTGATGTCAGAAGCAGTTACTTCCCGCCTTGGGCTGGATAAAAAGAGATAATCAAATGTCTAATACACTTTGTACAGAGCGACATTTTTGGTGACATTTGGAGACCACAGTGCAACGAGGCCTCCTTTCCAAGTAGAGATATAAAATAAATAATAAGTGTGTTTTGCTTTGATGTGGGAACGATACTCTTGCTTCAGTAAAGATTTTACTCTTAGGGTGGGGAAGATGAAAGGGAGGAAGCTATCCTACAATATGCAAACCAGTGGTTACACCAACACTGTATCATATAAATTTCTGGCTACTGCAAAAAAAAAGCAAGGCTCTTTGGGCTCTTTTAGCTGTTTGTTGACACTCTGGTAACCACAATAAATCGATCCAAATACACCTCAAAATCCTCCCTGTGGTTGTAACATGGAAGGAATAATGTATATGACAACTGGTGAAATATTAACAACCGCAAAATTTGGATACAAACATCTTGTTAAAGTTACTGTTTATCTAACCTTTTAAAAATGCGTAAATCACTTCTAAATACAATAAATACAAATTAAATAACTGTTAAAACAGAAAGATTAAAGATTACTTTAAAATTAAAAATCTTAAATCCTTTTAAAATCCCAACTTCTTGCCTCAGAATTTTGCATTTCCCAGTTCCATTCAAATCAAGGGCAGAAAGTCGTTTAACCACAGGCTCAGTGCAGAATTTTAACGAGTGCACAAATGTCAAGTCTCCTATGTTAAACTCCATTAGTAATGTGATTCTGTGGTCTAACCAAGAATTAATTGTTGACAATAAATTTATATTCTTCATGACTGGACACGTACAAAAATCCCGAAGTTACTGTCAGTTACAGTGCCTATAAAAAGTATTCACCCCTCCGCCCGCCAAGAGACTTTTATGTTTTATTGTTATACAACATTGAATCAAAGTGGATTTAATTTGGCTTTTTTGACACTGATCAACAGAAAAGACTCTTTCATGTCAAAGTGAAAACAAATTTCTACAAATTGGTGTAAACTTATTACAATTATTAAACCCAAAATAACTGCATAATAACTAACCCCTTTCAAGTCAGTATTTAGTATATAATTATACTTTATTGTCGCCAAACAATTGATACTAGGACGTACAATCACCAGAGCGCTATTTGATTCTGCGCTTCCCGCTCCTTGGAGTACAAATCGATAGTAAATATTAAAAATCTAAATTATAAATCATAAATATAAAATAGAAAATGGAAAGTAAGGTAGTGCAAAAAAACCGAGAGGCAGGTCCAGATATTTGGAGGGTATGGCCCAGATCCGGGTCAGGATCCATTCAGCAGTCTTATTGCAGTTGGAAAGCTGTTGTTCCCAAATCTGGCCATACGATTCTTCAAGCTCCTGAGCCTTCTCCCGGAGGGAAGAGGGACAAAAAGTGTGTTGGCTGGGTGGGTCGTGTCCTTGATTATCCTGGCAGCACAGCTCCGACAGCGTGCGGTGTAAAGTGAGTCCAAGGACAAAAGATTGGTTTGTGTGATGCGTTGCACTGTGTTCATGATCTTCTGCATCTTCTTCTGGTCTTGGACAGGACAACTTCCATATCAAGTTGTGATGCACCCTAGAAGAATGCTTTCCACGGTGCATCTATAAAAATTAGTGAGGGTTTTAGGGGACAGGTCAAATTTCCTTAGCTTTCTCAGGAAGTAAAGGTGCTGGTGGGCCCTCTTGGCAGTGGACTCTGCTTGGTTGGACCAAGTCAGGTCATTTGTGATATTGACCCTGAGGAACTTAAAGCTTTTGACCTGTTCCACTTGCGCACCACCGATGTAAATGGGGTCGCGCGGTGCGCTACTCCTTCTGAAGTCAACAACCAATTCCTTCCTCTTGCTGATGTTGAGGGATAGGTTATTGTCTTCGCACCATACCACCAGGTTCTTAATTTCCTCTCTGTACTCAAACTCATCATTACCCAAGATACGGCCTACAATTGTTGTGTCACCAGCAAACTTATACATTGAGTTCGATGGAAACTTGGCTACACAATCATGGGTGTACAGTGAGTACAGCAGGGGGCTGAGGACACAGCCTTGTGGGGCACCGGTGGTCAAAATGATTGTAGAGGAGAGCTTGTCCCCTATTTTTATAGCCTGGGTCCTGTCTGTGAGGAAGGTGAAGATCAAGCTGCAGATCTGAGTGCTAAGGCCCAGCACCTTTGGCAACAATTAGAGCCTTGAGTCTGCGTGGAGAGGTCTCCATCAGCCTTGCACATCTGAACACTGCAAAATTTTCCTCATTCTTCTTCACAAAACTGTTCAAGCTCTGTCAGATTGCATAGGGATCCTGAGTGAACCACCATTTTCTCAAGTCCAGCCACAAATTCTCAATTGGACTGAGGTCCGGACTCTGATCTGGTCACTCCAGGACATTAACTTTGTTGATCTTAAGCTATTCCTGTGTAGCTTTTGCTTTATGCTTGGGGTCATTGTCTCGCTGGAAAACAAATCTCACAAGTCGCTGTTCTCTGGTGGACTGCAGCAGGTTTTCCCTCAGGATTTCCCTATATTTTGATGCATTCACTTTACCCTCCACCTTCACAAGCCTTCCAGGGCCTGCTGCAGTGAATGAAGCACCCCCACTGCATGATGCAGCCAGCAGCATGTTTCACAATAGGGATGCTGCGTTATTGATCATGTGCTGCGTTTGGCTTACACCAAACGTAACATTTCATTTGATTGCCAAAAAGGTCAGTGTTGGTTTCATTGGACCATAGATCTTCTTCCAGCTGACTCCACATGCCTTCTAACAAACTCTAGTTGAGATTTCATGCAAGTTTTTTTCAACAACGGCTTTCTCTTTGCCAGTCTCCCATAAAACTGCGACTGTTAAAGCACCCAGACAACAGTTGTTGTACGTGTGGTCTCTCCCATCTTGGCCACTGAAGCTTGTAACTCCTCCAGAGTTGTCACAGTCTCTTGGTGGCCTCCCTCACTAGTTCCATTCTTGCACGGTCACTCAGTTCTTTGAGGACAGTCTGCTCTAGGCAGACTTACAGCTGTGCCTTATTCGTTCCATTTCTTGACGATTGACTTAATTATCCACCAAGATATATTCAATGACTTGAAAATTTTCTTGTACCCATCTCCTGACTTGTGGGTTTCAAAAAACCTACCTGCAGAGTTGCATGGAGTGCTCTTTCATCTTCATGGTGTACTCTTTTCCAGGATACTAACTCACCAGCAGTTGGATCTTACAGATCCAGGTGTATTTTTACTACAATCAATCAAAACACCCTAACTGTACACAGATTTCCAAAAACAGATCTTCATTTAACTAATTATGTGACTTTTAAAACCAATTAGCTGCACCAGTGATGATTGTGTGTGAGATTGAAGGGGGTGAAAACTTACGCAATCAATTTATATTTGTAATTATTTTAGATCACTTTGTAGAGATCCGTTTTCATTTTGACATGTAAGAGTCTTTTTCTGTTGATCACTGTCAAAAAAAGTCAAGATATGAAAAAACAATAAGACATGAAAACTTCTGGGGTGCAGGGGAAGGGTAAATACTTTTTGTAGGCACTGTATGTAATCACAGCAGCATATTTTGGTCTGGATTTTAAGGACTACATTTCCCTACAAAATCCAGACCAAATGAGGCATTTAGCTTCAACCACATAACCACATTCCAGCTCCTTTTGAGGGAGGTAAAGGGGGGAGGGGCCATGTAAGTTGCACTACTGAGGGACAATATCAGAGCTGCACTCAGAATGGCCATCCTAGAGGGCCCTTCTGCTGAGTCTATAAGGAAGAACTCATATATAGGAGTATTGCAATCACTCTGATGGGATTATACTACAGAACGCTCCCCCCCCCCCCCCGCCACCACCACCACCAGTCACTGGGATGTCGAGGAATAGATATGCAGGCAGATTATGGAAAAGTGTGAAAACAGATGGGTTGCTGCCATGGGAGTCAACTTTGCTAATATAAATTAGAACCTTCTTAGTGCAAGGGGTTTAGATAAGGCAGAAACTTGTTAAATTAATCCAAGAGGGCTTTTTAAATCAATTTGTGTAGATAGTCCAACAAAGCAAGGGGCTGTACTGGACCTGGTATTGGGTAATGAGCCTGGGTAGGTGACTGTGGTAAACAGTTATGGAACATAGCCTCTCAAATTTTGAGGTGGCTAAAGATAAGAATAAGTATGGACCTTGAGGGAGAGTATTAAATTGGAGTGGGGGAATTACAAATTAAACAGTAACTAGGGAGAGTTAATTGGGAACAGATGTTTTTGGGCAAGTCCATATCCAACATCTGGAGGTTGTTTAAAGACCAATTGCACAGAATACATGACAGGTATTTTCCAGTCAGAAAGAAGGACAGCGATAGCAAGATGAGAACTTTGATGTTGAGGAAGGTGAATAATTTAGTCCAGAAGAAAAAGGACAAAGTATGTAAAGCTTAGGAAGCTAGAATCAAACAGAGCCCTTGAGGATTATAAAAGAGCCAGAAAAAAAAACTCAAATAGAATTAAGAAAGCCAGGAGGGCCATGTAAAGAGAATCCTAAGGCATCAAGAGCAAGGTGGTAACTAGAGAAAGGGTAGGACCACTCAAGGATAACGAGTGGAGCATTTGCTTGGATGAGGAAGATGAGGGTGAGGCTTGTAATGAGTACTTTACATCAGTATTTACTAACAAAAAGCACATGGAAAATAGGGAGATCAGTGTTTGAGCATATTAATATGCTAAGGCATTGAGGTAAAGGAATCGTGTTGAGTCTCAGGAAGAACATAAAGAAGGACAAGTTCTCAGGGCCTGATCAGATATACCCTAGTTTTTTGAAAGAGGCAAAAGGTACGATTGCTGAGGCCTTGACGATTATCTTCATGTCCTCTTGCCATGGGTGAAGTCCCAGACTACAGATGAGTAGTTAATGTTATTCCATTACTCAAGAAGGGAACCAGCGATAAATCTGGGAAGTATAGACCCTTGAGTATCACGTCAGTGGTAGGGAAGTTACTGGAGAGAATTCTTAGAGCTAGAATATATGAGCATTTGGAAAACCAGGGCCTAATTAGGGAGACCCTGCATAGTTTTGTGTGGTGCAAGCCATGTCTTACTAATTTGAGTTCTTTGATGAAGTGATGAGGGCGATTGATGATGGTAGAGCTATGGTTATTGTCTACATGGATTTTTGGTAAGGCATTTGACACAGTTCCTCAACGAGGAGATTAAGATGCATAGGATCGGCAGCAAATTGTCTGTTTGGATTCAGAGTTGGCTTGCCAATAGAAGACAGAGGGTCGTGGTTGAAGGGACTTATTCTAGTTGGAGGTCTGTGATTCGTGGTGCTCTTCAGGAATCTGAATTGGGAGCTCTGCTGTTTGTGACGTACATAAATGACCTGTATGAAAATGTAGATGAATGAATTAGTAAATTTGCAGATAATATGAAGATTGCTGGTGTTGTGGATAGCGTGAAGACTGGCAAAGAATACAGTGTGATACAGACCAGGTGTAGATACAGGCAGAGTAATGGAAGATGGCATTTAACCCAGCCAAATGTGAAGTATCAAATATAAAGAAACAGCACACTGTTAATGCCAAGGCCCTTAACAGTGCTGATGAGCAAAGGGATTTTGGGGTCCAAGTTCATAGCACCCTGAAAGTGGCTACACAGGGCGGCATATAGCATGCTTGCCTTTATTAGTCAGGCATTGAGTTCAAAAATCAGGAAGTTATGTTGCAACTTTATAAAACTCCAGTTGGGCCACATTGGGAGTATTCCATACAATTCTGTTCGCCCCATTATAGGAAGGATGTTAACAACAGGAATTCTGCAGATGCTGGAAATTCAAGCAACATACATCAAAGTTGCTGGTGAACGCAGCAGGCCAGGCAGCATCTATAGGAAGAGGCGCAGTCGACGTTTCAGGCCGAGACCCTTCGTCAGGACTAACTGAAGGAAGAGTGAGTAAGGGATTTGAAAGCTTTCAAATCCCTTACTCACTCTTCCTTCAGTTAGTCCTGACGAAGGGTCTCGGCCTGAAACGTCGACTGCGCCTCTTCCTATAGATGCTGCCTGGCCTGCTGCGTTCACCAGCAACTTTGATGTATGTTGATAGGAAGGATGTTGATGCTTTGCAGAGGTTGCAGAAGAAGTTTATCAGGATGTTATATGGATCAGGTGGTGTTTGCTATAATGAGAGGTTGGTCAAACTTGGGTTGTTTTCTCTGGAGTGGCAGAGGCTGAGTGGAGATCTGATACAGGTTTAAAAGGTTATGAGAGGCACAGATAAGAGTCGACTGCAAGTATCTTTTTCCAAGGATTGAAATGTCTAATACCAAAGGACACGAATTTAAATGACAGCAAGTTTAAAGGAGATGTGAGGGGCAAGTGTTTTTTTTTAAATGTTCAGCACACAAAGAGTGGTGAGTACCTGGAACATACTGCTTAGAGCTGCGGTAGAGAAAGATACATCAGTAACTTTTAGGAGAAGTTTCGATAGGCACAGGAATGTAAAGGAAATGGAAGGATATGGACACTGGGTAGGTAGAAGAGGTTAAATTTGTTGGCCATTTGAATACTACTATAATTGGTTCAGAACAAAATTGTGGGCCAAAGGGCCCATTTCTGCACTGTAGTGTTCAATGTTCTTAGAAGCCCTTGAATTACTCTTGAATACATGTTTTCTTTTCAACAGTTAGCAGGAATTACTGCTTACTATTGTATTTCTGATTACCTTGATTAACTGAAAAAAGTGGCAATTTCTGGTCATGGCAAAGACCCTGTTTTTTGCGCTGTTTTTCTAAGTCCATACAGACAGTTGTTGATTACATAATAACATCTCATTGTCCCCAATTACATACTAAGGGACAATTTAACATTGACCACATTTCTTTTGATGTGAGGTGAAACTGAAGCACCGAGGAAATCTACATGGTTCTGGGGAAAACTTGCCTACTCCACACAGACAGCACTATAGGTCAGGACTGAACCTAGGTTACTGGAGCTTTGAGGCAGCAATTCTTCTAGCTAAGACGCTGGTTCTTCCTTCTAAGTTCCAATCAGTGTAGGGTCAATCTGTTCAATTTCTGCTCACACTTCAACACCTTCACTCCAAAAATCAACTTGGCCTGATTCCTATGTAAACATATTGTTCCCAAAATATACAGACCAAAACTGTATGTGATACTCCTGCAGTACCCCTTAAAGATGCACCTTTTATAAGCTCCACCTCTTGCAATAAAGAGCAGTATTCCATTAGCCGCCTTAATTAATCATGGTACTTACAGATCTATCCTTTATGTACTCATAACCCCAATTTGCTTTTATGACAATGTTTTATAGTCTCAGTCCTTTTAAGTAATGATTTGCTTTATCATACCAAAATAGATAACTTATGTTCCTTACATTATACTGTATTTGTAAATTCCTTACCCAATCAATTAACCTACTTTACCCCTTTGTATCCTCTTCAGTATCGGCCATCTAGCAGGAATTTCAAATTGACAGCAAATTTAACTACAGTCCACTCTGCCTTCATTATTAATCCACATTGTTAAATCACTGATTCATGTGGCATACCCATTAATTACAGAATAGCAAACAGAAAATGATCCATAGATTAAGACAAATGCATCCACCACTTCTGTGGCTACTTTCTGAAAGTGATGCAAGCAAAGTCAGGAGACATCTACTTTTAGATCTATTTGCTTGTCAATATTGCCTTCAACTCCATCCCTTTCTATACTCTCTTAATTATCTATTTAATCACTAGGATTTTTTTTGGTCTAGAACCAAGACTCATTCAAAATAATTTGAAATGTCCCATTTCTCAATTTCCCAGTCTCATCTTTAAAGGAATTAATGTTTACTTTAGCCATTCTTTTCTCTTTTATATAACTGTAGAAATATTAAATTTTTAATATTAATTGTTATCTTACTCTTATAACACTATCTCTCTTTTTATAAATTTAAATAATCCTTTATAGGCTTCCAAAATTAAGACCAACAGTTCTAACCAAGTCTCATGATATCATTCAATTGACTCTCAATTAGTTTTTCTAATTTTACGACCTTCACCACAACGTTCAAGGTTTCAGAGTGTGGAATCCTTCCAACACTTCCCACAGCTCCCCACATGAAGTTCAAAATTCAAAGTCAATGCTTAATCCAGTTACATAAATGTTACCATATACAACCATGAGATTAATTTTCTTGCAGGTATTCACTCAACGAAGGATCTACTTAATGCAAGTTTGTATATCTTTCCCCACTGAAATTATACCATAGATGCTTGAGAATCATGCATTAAAATTCTGTATATATAAACCCACAGTCCCTGAAGTTGCAATTAATAGTTGTCTGATTAGGTCAAACATCCTTATCCTTAAAACAATGTAACATTCAAATATATAATACGTAACCATAATCAATTTACCCACAGGAATGGATGCAGCCAAGCAAATACAGACTTACCAATTCCATTAAATCTTTAAGCTTTCCAATTTCTTCTGGTAAGGAAACTAGCTTATTGTTACTCACAACTAAAACTTTAAGTGGAAGATTAAACAGATATTTTGGCAATGTTGATAGAAGATTTCGACTAGAGACAAAGTAGAGTTCAAAGTCAAGCAGTGATAACAGTACTTTAAAACAACAAAAAAGACAAAAACTGGATGATAGCCCATGAAGGCAGGTCATGCAAGGATTCTGTTCCTGAAGACTGTCCAGTAAACCATTTTCCTGGTCAGAAATGAGTGCCCCAAAACCAAGATTAAAAACTCATTGCTCAAAATAGTTGGGCCCCCCATTCCTGATGTACTAGTTTGCTTTCTTTCAGTAGGCATTGCACTATCATCCATTTGGTATAGCTATTGATATTGTATCACTTAGACTTTAAGCGAATTATCTCATTATGCTTTAAGCTAACAAAATATTTATAGAATTTGTATAAAGTCAGATTTCATTAAAGACTTGAGGACCTGGTAACCTCTCCATTGTTTTAATAAGTAAACACTCAACACAATACAGAAATACTCAAATATGAAAATGGTAATTTTAACAAAGTCAGAATGATACTTTGTCTGGTACATTAGAGTGGTCGAATTTGGGGGGAGGGGGGAGTTGAGAATGTGGAGAGAATAAAAATGGGATTTCATTAGAATTAGTGTAAATGAGTAATTTGCAGATTCAGTGAGCCAAAGAGCCTCTTGAATCCCATATCTCTTTATGATTCAATATAGGATTGAATTTATCCTGCACAAAATTAAGTAGACTCTCAACAATCATACTAGAATTTACAGATGTAAAATGTTTCACAGATCCACAATTAAAGGGCAATGCAATGTGTATAATTCATTGAAACATGGGTTCCTAAAGGGATTCAGCAGGTTGATGCTGCCTCACTGTTTTTCTTGATTGGAGAATTAACAGTTTGGAGCCACCTATAGGGACTTGGCTAATTGGCAGGAAACAGAGTGGGAATAAAGGGATCCTATTCTGGTTGGCTGCCGGTCACCAGTGGTGTTCCACAGGGATCCATGTTGGGGCCGCTTCTTTTCACGTTGTACATCAACAATTTGGATTATGGAATAGATGGCTTTGTGGCTAAGTTTGCTGATGATACCAAGATAGGTGGAGGGGCCGGTAGTGCTGAGGAAACCGAGAGTCTGCAGAGAGACTTGGATAGATTGGAAGAATGGGCAAAGAAGTGGCAAATGAAATACAATGTTTGGTTATGCACTTTGGCAGAAGAAATAAACGGGCAGACTATTATTTAAATGGAGAAAGAATTCAAAGTTCTGAGATGCAACGGGACTTGGGAGTCCTCGTACAGGATACCCTTAAGATTAACCTCCAGGTTGAGTCAGTAGTGAAGAAGATGAATGCAATGTTGGCATTCATCTCTAGAGGAATAGTGTATAGGAGCAGGGATGTGATGTTGAGGCTCTATAAGGCACTGGTGAGACCTCACTTGGAGTATTGTGGGCAGTTTTGGTCTCCTTATTTAAGAAAGGGTGTGCTGACGTTGGAGAGGGTACAGAGAAGATTCATTAAAATGATTCCGGGAATGAGAGGGTTAACATATGAGGAACGTTTGTCCGCTCTTGGACTGTACTCCTTGGAATTTAGAAGAATGAGGGGAGACCTCATAGAAACATTTGGAATGTTGAAAGGCATGGACATAGTGGATGTGGCAAAGTTGTTTCCCATGATGGGGGAGTCTAGTACGAGAGGGCATGACTTAAGGATTGAAGGGTGCCCATTCAGAACAGAAATGCAAAGAAATGTTTTTAGCCAGAGGGTGGTGAATCTATGGAATTTGTCGCCACGGGCGGCAGTGGAGGCCAAGTCATTGGGTGTATTTAAGGCAGAGATTGATAGGTATCTGAGTAGCCAGGGCATCAAAGGTTATGGTGAGAAGGCGGGGAAGTGGGACTAAATGGGAGAATGGATCAGCTCATGATAAAATGGCGGAGCAGACTTGATGGGCTGAATGGCCGATTCCTGCTCCTTTGTCTTATGGTCTTATATGAAACACAGTCAGTCAATATTATGGTAACAACCGTGGTAGATAATGTTTGTCTACTAAACAGCAATCAACTTATGCTTAGTTTTGTTGAAGCAATATTTGAATCAGGACATAATGAACATGGTCAATTGTACAATAGGATCTTGAGTCTATTAAACCTATTTCAGCTTAACACAACAAACTGTAGCAGTTACCACAATGCAACATTCCTTATGTAGAAAAATATCAGCCTAGCTATTCTTAGTGGGAGCTCACAATTGTTTTTGCCACAAACACTACAATTTTTCAGCATCTGTTTGAATGGAAAGAAAAATACATTTTCTACTTCACTGTCAACCCATTAGAAGAAAGTATTTTACAAATAATTTCCAACAGAAAGATTCTACAGATTCCACAATACCTTAATCATTATACTGTACTGACAGAACTGAAATTGATCTCTCAAATGGGAAGTGATAGAGGAGAAATGTGATTTGAATGTTCCTTTCTCAACAAGTTAACAATTGCCTTCAGTCTCCCAAATAGCTTCAATTTCAAAAGTTCGATTAGATATGATAGGCAATGCCTTCTTGTTAGTGTCTCCTTTGCTTTCACTGCAAAACTCAGTTCCATCACAAGCACAACGCTCTCCACCATTGAGGGCATCTTCAAGAGGATGTGCTTCAAGAATGCCACCTCATTAAAGACCCTCATTATCCAGAACATGCCCTCTTTGCATAACTATCATTAGGAAGGAGGTACAGGAGCCTGAAGTCTGCACTCAACGTTTTGAGAATAGCTTCTTCCCCTCCACCATTAGAATTCTGAATGGTCTATAACACTAGATCGCTATTCCTCTATTTATTCTGTAACTTAGTTTATTTTTATGTTTTGTACAGGACTGCTGCACAAAACAACAATTTTCACAACATACATCAGTGATAATATGCCTGATTAGGATTTTGAGAAAAAGGATAGTGAACCTCTCAAAATAAAAATAAAAATAACCAATGCATCCAGTATTCACCCTGACCAAACATCTTGCTCATTCATCAAATATACTAATGTTATTCCAGGAGTTAATGGATCATCACCAGAGTAATTCCACATCAAACACCTATTCCAGGACAGGAGCTCAATTTAGACCTGCACAAAGATACAAAAGAAATGTTGCTTGTAACAGGCACTCCCCTTTGGATGGCACCACAAACTGATGCCTACTCACATGGACGAGAAACTAATCTGTTTACACCTGTAATCTGAGAAAAATTCTTTAAATTAAGCCTCATTGTCAAGTAAATACCTATTTTCTTATAACAACAAAAATCAAAAAGTCTTAAAAGCAAAATAATCTTAAAAATGCCATATCTTCCCCTTGGTAGAATCACAGACTAAGGGATTACAAACTCTGACATATCATGAAAGGATTATCATCCAGATTAACCATTGTAAATTTTAGAATTTAACTAATGCTCATGATAAAGCCAATTACTTACCTAATATTTAGAAAAGTTAACATTTGCAGATTAACAACTGTTTCTGGAATGCACTTAATGCAATTGTGATACAAATGTAATGTCTCCAGAGGTGCGAACAAACAAACCTCTTGTGGAATTTCAATAAATCTGTTCTTTGAGAGATCTGAAAAAAAAAGAATGGTGACTCAGTTATATGCAATTGCATGATTTAGATTACAGTAATAAAACACAGGACACTGCAGATGTTGGAAATTTGGTTCAATACATATTAAGTAATCTTGAGGGTCAGGCAGCAACTATGGAGGGAAATGAACAGTTGACATTTCATGCCAAGACCCTTCATCAGAGCAAGAAAGGGGGAGGAGCAGGAGCTAGTATGTGATAGGGGAAAAAAAACAGGTGTTTAGGGGAGAGATGAAAAGGGGAAATGATATGAGAAGCTAGGAGTTGATAGGTGGGAAGGGTAAAGAGCTGAAAGGAATCTGATAGGAAAGGACCATAGAACATGTAATATGGGAAGGTGAGGGGGAACAAGAGGGAGGAAGATAAAGGTGATGGGCATAAACTCAAGCGGTTCTGTAGATGCCGGAAATCTTGAGCGACACACACAATGTGCTGGAGGAAATCAGCAGGTCAGGCAGCATCTATGAAGAGGAATAAATAGTTGATGTTTTTGACTACCTCCAAGAGGACCATAACCTCATTGTGCTTTGGAGGCTTGCATGTCTCATAGACCTGGACAGCTACGTTGGGTTAAGTGAGGTCTTTATGCTTTGGCTCTTGGTAGGGTCATTTTTGCATTCAGATGGAGAAGGAGTTTTCATTGCTGTTTCCATTGCAGTTTTGTTTTACCAGTCAGGGTTGATGGCCCTGAACTTAACTCCTGAGTTCAAGGGTTCAGTTCAGGGCCGTCAACCCTGACTGGTAAAACAAAACTGTTTTGGAAACAGCAATGAAGAATCCTTCTCCATCTGAGTGCGATGGCATTCCTGAGTCTCTACCCGGGACTTTCATGACCCTCCAAGGCAGGGGTTCCCAACCTGGGGTCAATGGACCCCTGGGTTAATGGCAGGGGCCCATGGCATAAAAAGGGTTGGGAATCCCTGCATTAAGGGAATGTTGTGAGGGTTGGATAGGGGAAAGAGGTGTTGAAATGATGCCACAAGGATAAAGGGATATGGGACGGGGGGGGGGGAGCGGGAAACAGCGGAGACACATTATCACAAGTTCTGGAGCAATACATGCAATGTAAGGGACAAGTATGGTAATCAGAGTGGAAGTGATACAGAATGCGTGATTCGACATTCTACAAAGCAGTTCACTGACCAGAATTTCATTTTTCTGTGTAGCATAATTTTGATTATGGGCAATAAACACAGCAATACTGAAAATAATGCAAATAATTAACATTTCAGCTGGGAAGTGTATTTTGAGAACCTTGGTGGTGAGAAGGGAGGGACACGTGTTGCACATTCTGCAACAGCACAAGTGAGAACCATAAAATCTGATACGGGTATGGCTGCAAAAGTGCTGATATGATTATGTCGAGTACAAAAGTGTTGCTATGCTTGGTCCATTTAAACTTTTGAACAATGGAGAAAAGCAAGGTAATTAATAACAGAACTCCACAGATTAAAATAAAAAAAAGTGAGCACACATTCAAAACTTCTGGAGCAATGCAAGGGATAAGTATGGAAACCACAATGAGTGTGATACAGAATATATGACCAGGATGTTCTGCAAAATCCACAGTACCACAACTTCAGATTGATAATACAAGTGAGAAGAGACTGTTTACAGAAAATTCAGATGGGAAGTGAAAAAGGAAATAAAAAGTATGGTCAAAAATAGAAAATAATTTTTGATATGTGAATAGCAAATAAAATGAGAGATAAGGCAATTCAGAGATCAAAATGATCTATTCATACAGACAGAAGGCATGGCCTTGGTACTAAATGTGAATTTACATGAAAATAGATGCCAACAGGACCTTCGAAGAAATAATTGAGAACTGTAGAAAAGTGATCAAACTTAAGCATCAATTTTCTCTGCGGACACTTTTTAAAAATTTTGGATTGCCAGTATCTGCAACATTTGCTTTACGAATAGTAGATTTGACAAACAAGAGACTGGAAATCTAAGCAACACAAAAGTTCTGGAGGAACTCACTTAAATATACTTAAAAAAAAGTTTGCATTGGATTCATCCCAGATTGTTCGGCATGGAAAGAGCAGCAGTGGCAAAAATCATTGAAATATGTGGGTACAGGCCTTCCATAGATAATGGCCTGGGTCTGGTTCTGTTTTTATAGACACCTGTAAATCAACTTCTTCCACAAGTCACAAAAATCACTTGATTTACTAACTACAGCTCCACAGTATTATAATAAATGGCATTAAGGTACATGAGATTCAAGAAAATAAACTATAAGTGAAGAGAGAAAATTAGTTCTGCCAGTCGAAAGAACAAACCCATGTGTATTTGCATTTAATAACATTATGGGAGCTTATTCATTTGTACGGTGTTTCCATAATTCAGACATTTACAACCCAGGAACAGAGATTGCACTCACATTCTGGGAAAATGTGAATGTTATATACCCCAGAGAAAAAAGTGCAATTATAAACTACAGTGCGGAAAATTTTTATAAAAATGACAAAAGAAACAATCATTGGACAAGTATTAAAGGTCAATATGGATTCAAACACAAAGGTGATTAGTTGAAATTTACATATTTTATTGTGTAACCAGCTTTGGGGTTGGGGCGGGGTGTTGTTGTGTATTTGTATTTTCATAAAGGTTTCATTATCTGCCAAATAGGTATTATTTCAAAATGACTGGATAAAACCAATGACAGGAGCAAAGATAAAAAGTGTACAGAAAATTTGTTAAATGACAGGAAATAAATATTTGTTTTAAGATCCACAGGGAAGTGCACAACCCTCAGACATTGTGTGTAGCAAGGGAAGAAACTACAGAGGCCCTTGCAAAGATATTTGCATCATCTGCAGCCACTGGTGAAGTTTCTGGAAGGTGACATATATTGTATCATTATTTATCCTGAGGAAGGGTCTTGGCCCAAAACGTAGACTATACACTTTTCCATAGATGCTACCTGGCATGCCAAGTTCCTCCAGTATTTTGTGTGTGTTATAAACTATGGAGCTTGTTACTGGAGGGATTCTAATGGCCAGGATCTATTAGCTGCTCGATATACAAGCACCAAGTAGGACTGTCAGCATGTTAATGTGTTTCACAAATCTGTCAGTTATTTGAAGAGACATCCAAGAGCAATGATGAGGGCAGGGCAGTGGATGTTGTCTGTATCAACTTCAGCAAGGCATTTGACAAGGTCCTACATGAAAGGCTGGATCTCATAGCTTCCAGAAAGAGCTAGCTATGCAGATGCATAATTGGCTTGATATTGGCAAGAGTATTCTTTGGACTAGAGGCCCGTGGCTAGAGGTGTGATACAGGGATCTGTGCTGGGCCCACTATCATTCATCATTTATCTAAATTATTGAGTTCAGTAGGTACAAGGTATAACTGATAGGATTGCAGGTGATACTAAAAGAAGGGTATTGTAAGCAATGAAGGTTATCAATATTACAGGGGAACTTGGATCACCTAGGCTAGTAGGCTGAAGAATGACAACTGGCACAAGACCATAAGATATTGAGAGCAGAATCAAGCCATTTGGCCCACGAGACTGCTCCCCCATTTCATCATTGATGATCCATTTTCCTCAGCACCAATCTCCTGCCTTTTCCCAGTAACCCTTCATACCCTGAATAATCAAGAATCTATCATCTCTGCCTTAAATATATCCAATGACTTGGCCTCCACATTCGCCAGTGGCAACAAATTCCACTGGTTCACCACTCTGGCTAAAGAAATTTCTCATCTCCATTCTATATGGAAAATCTGGCTAAGTTATGCCACAGCAACAACCTCTCACTCAATGTCAGCAAAAACAAAGAGCTGATTATTGACTATAGGAGGAGGAAACTGGAGGATAATAAGTTAATCCTCATCAGGGATCAGAAGTGGAGAGTCACAACGCTTTAAATTCCTGTGTTATCATCTCAAACTAAATGTCCTGGGTCCACCATGTAAGTGCCATTACAAAGAAAGCACAGCAGCATCTCTACTTTTTTAGAAGTTTGTGTAAGTTTGGCATGTCACCGTAACCTCTGGCAAGCTTCTATAGATGTGTGGTGGAAAGCATAATGATTGGGCACATCATACCCTAGTATGGAAACGCCAATGCCCTTGGATGGAAAATCCTACAAAAGTAGTGGATACAGGCCAGTCATCGTGGATAACACCTTCCTCACCATTGAGCACACCTACACAAAGTGAAGTCAGAAGAAAACCATCCATCATCAAGGACCTCCACCACCCAAGTCATGCTCTCTTTTCGCTGCTACCATTAGGAAAGAGGTACAGGAGCCTCTGAACCCACACCATCATGTTCATGAACAATTACTACCACTCAACATTCAGGCTCTTGAACCAAAGGATAAAACTTCACTCACCCAAACACCAAACTGTTCCCAAAAATGATTTACTTTCAAGGACTCTTCATCTCATGTTCTTGATATTGTTTGCTTGTTTGTTTTGTTTTTGTATTTGCAGAGTTTTTCTTTTATACATGGGTTGTTTGTCCATCTTGTGTGGTCTTTCATTGATTCTAGTGTGTTCCTTTACATTTACTGTGAATTTTCACAGGAAAATGAATCTCAGGATTGTATATGGTGACACAGTATGTATTTTGATAATAAATTCATTTTGAACTTTTGAAATTTATTGGTACCTTTCCTATATGCAGGTGACCAAAACTATACACAATACTCCAAATTAGGCCTCACCAACATCTTATACAACTTTAACATAACAGCCCAACTCCTGCACACAATACTTTGATTTATGAAGTCCAACATGCCAAAAGCTTTCTTTAAGATCCTATCATATCACTTTAAGACCCTGTGATGTCACTGTCAAGGAATTATGGATCTGTATTTTCTAGATCCCTCTGTACTACAATCCTCAGTGGCCTACCATTAACTGTGCAAGCCCTATCCTGGTTTATCCTCCCAAATTTGTCTCACAAGTTAACCTCACACTTGTCTGCATTAGATTTCATCTGTCATTTTTCAGCCCATTTTTCCACCTGATCCAGATCTCACTGCAAGCTTTAATAGTCTTCCTTGTTGCCCACTAAGCCCCTAATCTTGGTTCATGTGTTTTTGCTGATCCAGCTAACATCATCCAGATCCTTGATATAGATGACAAACAACAACGGACAACACAAATTCCTGCAGCATACCACTAGTTACAGGCCTCCCATGAAGCCAATGCCAAATCCAATTTAATAACACATCGTAAATGGCAAGCTACTGAACCTCTGGCCAAATCCCATTCAGAACTTTGTCAAAGGCCTTAAAACCCAATGCAGATAACATCTCTTGCCTTTCTTTCATCAACTTTCCTGGTAAATTCCTCAAAAAACTCTACAAGATTGGTTAGACATGACCTTCCACACACAAGCCATACTGACTATCCCTAATCAGTCCCTTTTGTTGGATTAGCTTGTATAATTGTTATTGGTTTTTCAGTTTAACTTATGTTTGCATTTTCATATAATCACCTATGTATATGGAATTGTTCAGTGTGTTTCCTAGTGGTTACAGTTCTGTATTATTCTGGAAGCTTGTTGGGTATCGCAATTATTTGAATATGGGCTGATTGGTTAACTCTTATCTACAAAGTTTAAATGGAAAGTCTGTTATTGATGGAAATTCAATGGAATTAGCGAACTGGTATAAGAGCAGAGCACATAGGCTCTCACTCTTTGTTCTTTTCCCACCATCACCTTCTCTCACTATATGGCACTGTTCTCACTACTCTCCTTTGAACCTTATTACACATTGCTATTTGGGGAAAAAAAGCAGACCAACACTGAAGTTAACATTGTGCTCAAATTAAATTTGTAGAAGCTGGTGGAGTAGCCAAGAAATCTTCAGATTATAATCTAGTGCTTATATAGTGAGAAAAATGAGATCAATTGCAATCCCACAGAATTCAGATTATTGTCCTAAAATATCGACTGCAATTCTATAAGATTTCAATTGCAATTCTACAAAGTTTTGACTGCAGTCCTACAAAATACCAATAGCAATTCTACAAAGATTGACACAATCCAATAAAATTACAACTGCAATCCTAAAACAATATCCTGATTGCAATCCAATACTTCTATCACAGTCTGGCTGATAAGAAGTATGTACAAAATAAATGCTACACCGGAGTGAATTAAGACAATGACCAAAGTCGTGAAACCTACCACAGAATCTCCAGTCATGTGTGATCAGATCACTGAGAGTTTGAGCACTTACCTCTATAAAACATTTCAGTTTGATAAAATTAATAAAAGAAATTGAGATGAAATGTATCAATGCTGAGTCTATTAAGAATGCATGTGATAAGATACAGAGAATGCCTGAAGAAAAGGAAAAAAAAACTAGAATGTCAAGTCGTCACTTTTTATTGTAATTTCGACCATAACTGCTGGTACAGTACACAGTAAAAACGAGACATTTTCCAGGACCATGGTGCTACATGAAACAATGTAAAAATTACACTGAACTACGTAAAACAACACAAAAACTACACTGGACTACAGACCTACCCAGGACCGCATAAAGTGCACAAAACAGTGCAGGCATTACAATAAATAATAAACAAGACAATAGGCACAGTAGAAGGCAGTAGGTTGGTGTCAGTCCAGGCTCTGGCTATTGAGGGGTCTGATGGCTTAGGGGAAGAAACTGTTATATAGTCTGGTCATGACAGCCCAAATGCTTCGGTGCCTTTTGCCAGATGGCAGGAGGGAGAAGAGTTTGTATGAGGGGTGCGTGGGGTCCTTCATAATGCCGTTTGCTTTACGGATGCAGCGTGAGGTGTAAGTGTCTGTAATGGCGGCAAGAGAGACCCTGATGATCTTCTCAGCTGACCTCACTATCTGCTGCAGGGTCTTGCGATCCGAGATGGTGCAATTTCCGAACCAGGCAGTGATGCAGCTACTCAGGATGCTCTCAGTACAACCACTGTAGAATGTGATGAGGATGGGGGGTGGGAGATGGACTTTCCTCAGCCCTTGCAGAAAGTAGAGACGCTGCTGGGCTTTCTTTGCTATGGAGCTGGTGTTGAGGGATCAGATGAGATTCTCCGTCAGGTGAACACCAAGAAATTTGGTGCTCTTAACGATCTCTACGGAGGAATCATCAACGTTCAGCGGAGAGTGGTCGCTCCGTGTCCTCCTGAAGTCAACAACCATCTCTTTTGTTTTGTTCACATTCAGAGACAGGTTGTTGGCTCTGCACCAGTCCATTAGCCGTTGCACCTGCTCTCTGTATGCTGACTCATCATTCTTGCTGATGAGACCCACCACGGTCGTGTCATCGGCGAACTTGATGATGTGGGTCGAGCTGTGTGTTGCAGCACAGTCGTGGGTCAGCAGAGTGAACAGCAGAGGACTGAGCACACAGCCCTGGGGGGCTCCCGTGCTCAGTGTGATGGTGTTGGAGATGCTGCTTCCAATCCGGACTAACTGAGGTCTCCCAATCAGGAAGTCTAGGATCCAGTTGCAGAAGGAGGTGTTCAGGCCTAGAAGGCTCGGCTTTCCAATCAGTTTCTGAGTTAAAGATATAACACATGGTCAGTTTGATTGTGTAAGTAAAAAAAGTTAATGGACAAGTAAAGAACTTAATTGAGAAAGGACAAAAAGTGATAAAACTACAAAAACAGTATGACAGAGATGCTAAAAAGTTAAAAGAGCAAATGTTTGCATTGACTAAACAAGTGGGAACAAAACAACTGAATAAGTGTAATCAAATTGAAGGGCATTGTACAGAGATCTGAAACAAAATGAAGCAGTATGAGAAAGCTACTCAGGAACCTCAAGCGGGAGATCCTGCCAGTGATGCTTCTTCTTGGGAAACACCCCGTATGTTGGACAGTCCTCTGAGACAGCACCACCATCCTAATTCTGAGGAATTACAACATGGACATGACCTGGACTCTACAGTGGCCTCTCGTGCCTCAACTATGTCATGGTTTGCTCCAATAAAGACCAAGGAAGTGAAGACTGAAGGTGGGACCTATGAATGGAAACGGGTGTTTTTCCATCTACCACTTGAACCAGAAAGGATTACCAAGTGATTTAAAGAAGTTCCACATCCTAAAAAAGGAAGTTTAAAAATCTGGGCTGAGCTTCAACATATTAAAAACATATACAACTGCATCCATATAAGTTTGTATGTCCACTCTGTGACCGTATGGGTTTCCTCAGGGCGCTCCTGTTTTCTTCCACAGCCCAAAGGCATACCAGTTGGCAGATGAATGAGTCATTGTAAATTGTTCCGTAGTTAGGCTAGGCTTAAATCAGGGCTTGCTAGGAGGCACGGCTCAAAGGGCCGGAAAAGCCTATTCCACGCTGTATCTCAATAAAAATAAATGATGGCATCCAAATTTACACTACCTTGTCTTCTCAGCAAACCAGACAGTTGAATCATAGAGTTAATGACAACATGGATGATGATAAACGAAATATACAAGATAACTGGAATGCTATTACAAGGTGATCGGAAGAACAGGTCCCAATACTGACTGACTGAAGGATAGTGGTCGATTGCCAAGCAAAAGATGTTTCTGAATATGCAGAACAGTATAGGATAGTGTGGTTCAGTTATTCAGGAGATAAAGGAATAAGTGAAGATAGAGGACTCTACATATTGTCACCTGAAGTCAACTTTTATGGCTGGCTTGAAACCAGATGTTGCCAAAATGGTGAAGCTGACCAAACTGAATTGGAGTAAACTTGGTGGTCCATATAATGAGCAAGTGAAAGCCACCAAAGAAGTGGAATCAGATAGCAAAATCTGAATAAGATCACTGCAGGTGTGTCAGTTACCTGTCCATCAACAGCCATTGACCACGGGCCATAGAGCATAAAACATAGAAATCTACAGCACATTACAGGCCTTCGGCATACAATGTTGTGCTGACCATGCAACCTACTCTAGCAACTGCCTCAAATTTCCCTAGCGCATAGCCCTCTATTTTTCTAAGCTTCATACACCTATCCAAGGCCAATCCCCTAGAGCAAAATGACACTTTTAAAGGACATTGGTGTAGATGTTATTGGTATAAGAAACAAAGTGGACCACAAAAGCAAACTCAACAACAAATTCAATCTCCCTCCCCTTTCTAGATCTTTCTGTCTCTGTCTCTGGAGACAGCTTATCCACTGATGTCTACTATAAGCCTACTGACTCTCACAGCTATCTGGACTATTCCTCTTCTCACCCTGTCTCTTGCAAAAACGCCATCCCCTTCTCGCAATTCCTCCGTCTCCGCTGCATCTGCTCTCAGGATGAGGCTTTTCATTCTAGGATGAGGGAGATGTCTTCATTTTTTAAAGAAAGGGGCTTCCCTTCCTCCACTATCAACTCTGCTCTTAAACGCATCTCCCCCATTTCACGTACATCTGCTCTCACTCCATCCTCCCACCACCCCACTAGGAATAGGGTTCCCCTGGTCCTCACCTACCACCCCACCAGCCTCCGGGTCCAACATATTATTCTCCGTAACTTCCGCCACCTCCAACGGGATCCCACCACTAAGCACATCTTTCCCTCCCCCCCACTGCATTCCGCAGGGATCGCTCCCTACACAACTCCCTTGTCCATTCGTCCCCCCCATCCCTCCCCACTGATCTCCCTCCTGGCACTTATCCGTGTAAGCGGAACAAGCGCTACACATCCCCTTACATTTCCTCCCTTACCACCATTCAGGGCCCCAAACAGTCCTTCCAGGTGAGGCATCACTTCACCTGTGAGTCGACTGGGGTGATATACTGCGTCCTGTGCTCCCGATGTGGCCTTTTATATATTGGTGAGACCCGACGCAGACTGGGAGACCGCTTTGCTGAACATCTACGCTCTGTCCGCCAGAGAAAGCAGGATCTCCCAGTGGCCACACATTTTAATTCCACATCCCATTCCCATTCTGACATGTCTATCCACGGCCTCCTCTACTGTAAAGATGAAGCCACACTCAGGTTGGAGGAACAACACCTTATATTCCGTCTGGGTAGCCTCCAACCTGATGGCATGAACATCGACTTCTCTAACTTCCGCTAAGGCCCCACCTCCCCCTCGTACCCCATCTGTTACTCATTTTTATGCACACATTCTTTCTCTCACTCTCCTTTTTCTCCCTCTGTCCCTCTGAATATACCTCTTGCCCATCCTCTGGGTCACCCCCCCCCTTGTCTTTCTTCCCGGACCTCCTGTCCCATGATCCTCTCGTATCCCCTTTTGCCTATCACCTGTCCAGCTCTCGGCTCTATCCCTCCCCCTCCTGTCTTCTCCTATCATTTTGCATCTCCCCCTCCAGCTTTCAAATCCCTTACTCACTCTTCCTTCAGTTAGTCCTGACGAAGGGTCTCGGCCTGAAACGTCGACTGCGCCTCTTCCTATAGATGCTGCTTGGCCTGCTGCGTCCACCAGCAACTTTGATGTATGTTGGTTGAACAAATTCAATCCTTTGCCTCACAAAAGTCTGAATATACTAATTTGATGACATGGTTTCAACAAGCCATGTTAGATGTAGTGGATGTATTGTCACATTCAAAAAGCAACTAAGCTCTTTCCTACAGCCCTTGCTTACCCTGATAAAGCATAAACTAGGCAGCTTGTATGTTCACTTACTGATTAGAAATGAATGTGCTGAATTCTTGTTAGTCTATGATGACCATGACTCTGCAAGAATAATAACATGCCATGATGCAAATTATTACAAAGAATCACCTCTGCTGAGCCCAGATCTGATTCTGTACACTGATTAATCAACCACCGAGAGAGCAAATTGAATGGCTAGATGGGCCACTTTCTGAAACTTAAGTGCTGGCATCAGGAAGCATGGCTGCTGATACCTCCACAATAGGAAGAACACAAAACTCTTTGCCACCTGTAGGGTGGCAGAAGGAAAATCAGCTAATATCTACACTAATTCTCAATATGCTTTTGGAGTTGTTTATGATTTTGAAAACTTAAGGAGACAAAGAAGACTTCTTACGGATGTAGGAACCCCAATCAAGAATGGACAACTAATGCAAGAATATCATGCAATTGCAGTCAGAAGTGGCTATATTAAAATGTAGAAGTCACTCCAAAATGACTACAATTGAAAGCCATGGAAATGCATTTGTAGATGAAATCACAGAAAAAAGCAGCACAGGAATAGTGTAAGAAAATAAAAATAGTAAAACTAGTAAAAGAGGTCAAAGAATTTAAAACAGCACTGAGAACATACCATATGCAGTGAACTTGACAAATGAAGTTATGGAAACAAAACTGAAATCCATATCATGGGAAATACATATCACGATTGAAAGATACAAGCACGATGCTCTAACCAGAAAAGTGAAATCCATATCATAGTAAATACATATCACGATCAAGAGATACAAACGCGATGCTCTCACCAGAAAAATGAAATCCATCTCATAGGAAATACATATCACAATTGAAAGATACAAGCACGATGCTCTAACCAGAAAAGTGGCTCTGAGGAACTCCAGCGTGTTGTGAGTGTTGCTTTGACCCCAGCATCTGCAGATTATTTTATTATTTTGTGTTTTTATTAAACAGATTCTCCCAGTGATGGTGGAATCCAAAGTTCAGAGTGTAAGCTTGACAAACGTTTGAAAGGTGCATGACATGCAGAAAACAAATCCTGGAGCAGCAGGAAAGCTACCACAATTACGTGCCACTACTCCACTTGGTCTGTTTTTACACTTACAAGTGGACTGCATTACTTTGCCAGGATGTCAAGGATACTCCAACATACTGGTAATAGTGGACATCTTTTCAAGATGGGTGGAAGCTACTCCAGCAAGGAAAGTCACTGCCATACACAGCAAAAACATTATTCTTAGATGGGGATTACCATGTCACATCTACTGACCAAAGAACACATTTCACTGGGAGCGTGTGGCAGGAATTATTTTGACTTTCCATTGTCCACATCACCAAGAGTCACCAGGGCAAGTCGAACCACTGCTCTTCAAAAAAAGACATTGCAGAAGACCTCCAGGATGTTCTGCAACACCCCTAAGACAATATTCTGTGGACAGGTGAGCTTTTTAGCAGAAATGCACTCCACAATATTTGGAGTGTAACCTTGAGGTTCGGCCAGCATACGTTTGTCTAGGGGAAGACGGCCTCTGGTCCAGCCAGACTGAGAAATCTTTGTGTGGATGCTGAGTGATGTGTTGCCCGGTTACAAATCTGAACCGCAATATCAGAAAATACACCGTATGCAATTACACGATTGAACTATATAAATATTAATCTAACTATAGGATTAGAAAAGAAAATTAAAACAAAAAGGGCCCATTTTAATGCACGTTGGAGCTCACGGAATCATCCATTCGACCCCCATCGCCCTCCTCCGAGTGTCGCTGACCGTCAGACCCTTACTCCAAGTCCACTCCGTCCGGCGGTCTACCAACTCTTTCCACTCGTGTTTTCTCTCTTCATCTCTCCCCAAAAAAACACTGCGAAATCCCTGCTCCCAGACCCATAAGAACGAACAACATGTCTTCCATTGGCTAATATACATTCCAAAGGCCCTGTTATCTCTCATCACAACCTAAACATTGCTGCTACAGAGAAACCATTACCTTAGCAGTGAAACATTACAGAGAGGCCATTACCTTGGCAGTGAAACCTTACAGAGCATTACAGGAGGAAAAAAGGCACTGCACTCAAACACCAAAACCTCATCCCGACAATAAAACATGGCGGAAGGAGCATCATAGTTTGGGACAGTTTGCTGCCTCAGGGGCCTCAACAGCTTGCAATCGTTAATGGAACAACAAATTCAAAATTGTATCTAGAATTTTACAGGAGAATGTCAGGGTAGCACTCCATCACCTGAAACTTAATAGAGGCTGGATGATACAACAAGACAATGATCCAAAATACAAGAGTAAATCAACAATAGGTTTAAAAATAAGAAAATTAGTGTTTTGGAATGGCCAAGTCAGAGTCCAGACCTTAACCCAACTGAGATGCTGCGGCATGACCTGAAGAGGGCTGTTCCTGCAACGTATCCCAAAAATAATGAACTGAAACAGTTTTGTATGGACGAATAGTCTAACATTCTTCCTCACCATTGTGCAAGACTGATCAGCAGCTACAGAAAATGTTTAGAAACATAGAAACCTACAGCACATTACAGGTCCTTTGGCCCACAATGTTATGCTGACCATGTACTTCGTTCTAGAAACTGCCTAGAATTCCCCTACTGCATAGCCCATCTACTTTTCTAAGCTCCATGTACCTATCCAAGAGTCTTTTAAAAGTGCCCTATTGTATTCACCTCTACCACCTTCGCTAGCAGTGTATTCCATGCAATCACCACTCTGTGTTTAAAACTTGCCTCTGACATCGCCCTTGTATCTACTTCCAAGCAGCTTAAAACTATGCTCCCTCGTGTTAGCCATTTCAGCCCTGGGAAAAGGCCTCTGGCTACCTTTACTTTCTGAGAAAACTAAAGAAATTTGGCCTGTCCCCTAAAACCCTCACTAATTTTTATAGATGCTTTCTCTTCTAGGGTGCATCACAACCTGGTATGGAAGTTGTCCTGTCCAAGACCGGAAGAAGCTGCAGAAGATCGTGAGCACGGCGCAACACATCACACAAACCAATCTTCTGTCCTTGGACTTACTTTACACCGCATGCTGTCGGAGCAGTGCTACCAGGATAATCAAGGACACGACCCACCCAGCCAACACACTTTTCGTCTCTCTTCCCTCCGGGAGGAGGCTCAGGAGCTTGAAGACTCGTACGACCAGATTTGGGAACAGCTTCTTTCCAACTGTGATAAGACTGCTGAACGGATCCTGACGCGGATCTGGGCCGTATCCTCCAAATATCCGGACCTGCCTGCATCTCGGTTTTTTTGCACTATCTTACCTTTCATTTTTCTATTTATGATTTATAATTTAAATTTTTAATATTTACTATCGATTTGTAATCTAGGGAGCGGGAAGCGCAGAATCAAATATCGCTATGATGATTGTACGTTCTAGTATCAATTGTTTGGCGACAATAAAGTATAAAGTATAAATGATCAATGCCTCTCATCTTGTACATCTCTATCAGATCACCTCTCATCCTCCATCGCTCCGAGGAGAAAAGGCCAGGTTCACTCAACCTATTCTCATAAGGCATGCTCTCCAATCCAGGCAACATCCTTGTAAATCTCTGCACTCTCTCTATAGTATTCATCTTCTTCTCTTCGGCTGTCCATCGATTTTCGATGTTGCCTGAGGCCTGGGCAAGGTTGTATGGAAGACCGGCAGTTGTCCATGCTGCAAGTCTCCCCTCTCCACGCCGCCGATGTTGTCCAAGGGAAGGGCACTAAGATCCATACCGGTGTCGTCGCAGAGCACTGTGTGGTTAAGTGCCTTGCTCAAGGACACAACACACTGCCTCAGCTGAGGCTCGAACTATCGACCTGCAGATCACTAGACCGACGCCTTAACCACTTGGCCACGCGCCACACTTAGCATTTTAATTTTAATGCTTGCAAGTTTGTTATGATGATTAACCTTTTTTTTGGAAACTGTAACACCAAAGAGATTTTATGGAGAACTATATTACACACTCCCCAAAACAATCCAAGCAAAAGGATAGTATTCATACCCTTCCTGTAATGAGGCGACCAGAACTGAACACAGTACTCCAAGTGGGGTCTAACCAAGGTCTTTTATAGCTGTAACAATACCTCACAGCTCTTGAACTCAATCCCACGGTTGATGAAGGCTAACACACCATACATCTTAACAACACTGTCAACCTGTGCCGCAGTGTGCTATTGACATGAACCCCAAGATCTCACTAATCCTCCACACTGCCAAGAGTCTTACTATTAATATTATATTTTGTCTTCAAATTTGACCTACTGAAATGAACCACTTCACACTTAATCTGTGTTGAACTCCATCTGCCACTCTCAGCCCAGTTCTGCATCCTATTAATGTCACGCTGTAATCTCTGACAACCCTCCAGACTATCCACAACACCCCCAACTTTTGCGTCATCAGCAGACTTACCAACCCACGCTTCTACTTGTTCATCCAGGTCATTTATAAAAATCACAAAGAAGAAGGGTCCCAGAACAGATCGCTGCGGGACACCACTGCTCACCGTCCTCCATGCAGAAAGCAAACCATCCACAACTATCCTTTGCCTTCTGTGGGCAAGCCAGTTCTGGATCCTCAAAGCATGGTCTCCTTGGATCCCACAACTCATTACTTTCTGAATGAGCCTCCCATGGGGAACCTTATCAAATGCCTTACTGAAATCCATATACACTTCATCAATGTGTTCTGTTACATCCTCAAAGAATTGAATCAGGTTTGTAAGGCATGACCTGCCCTTGACTAAGCCATACTGACTACCCCTAATCAGATTATGTCTCTCCAAATGCTCATAAATCCTGCCTCTCACGATCTTCTCCAACAACTTGCCCACCACTGAAGAAAGACTCACTGGTCTATAATTTCCTAGGTTATCTCTACTCCCTTTCCCTTTCTTGAACGTTTGCAAACCTCGAATCCTCTGGTATTTCTCCTGTCCATATTGATGATCCAAAGATCATCGCCAGAGGCTCAGCAATCTCCTCCCTCTCTTCCCACAGTAACCTGGGGTATATCTCATCCGGTCCCAGAAACTTAACTAACTTAATACCTTTTAAAAGCCCCAGTACATCCTCTTTCTTCAAGTCTACACATTCAAGTGTTTCAGTCCACTGTAAGTCATCCCCACAATTGCCAAGGTGAATACTGAAGCAAAGTATTCATCAAGTACCTCCACTGCCTCCTTTGATGGAGGTTAGAGCTTCTAAAGGAGGTTCTAAAAGTTATTAAATACATGGGTTCACATGCTTTTTTCTCCAGCCTGGACTGTGAACAATAAAACAATGTTCAATAAAGACAAGAAAAGTACAATTGTTTGTGTGTTATTAGTTTAGGCAGATTGTGTTTGTCTATATTGTGACTTAGATGGAGATCAGACCACATTTTATGTAATTAAAGCCCAAAAAAACCCAGGTAATTGCAGTGTTTTAACAAAGTTTTTCTTGCAAATGTATGTCAAGTGTAACAAGTATACATCACTGCCAGGAGTTCTTGGTCTCAGAGTTTGCTATGCATATTATAGGAGACAATTTAGTTAACTATTGTAAGAAATTAACCCAAGCTGTAAGTTTACTTCTCAGGTTTCAGCCACTTGGAGTGATCTAACAGGAGGAGGATTCAGCCTTTTTCCTGGTGAGTGGATCCTGATTAAGAAACCTCATAAGGAAGCACTAGGAGCTCAATGAGAAGGTCCTTTTCAAGCGCTATTAATTATGCATGCTAACCTCTGCAAATGAGCCCAAGTGGTACCCAAGAAAACAAGCACTGTAGTTAATGTGTTAGTAACCTCTGAATCAGTGCCTGTGCTGCAAGGCTTCAGTGAACAAACCACTTAACAATTCAGAAGACTTTGAACAGCCGCTGGACATTATGAAGTTATTTTAATATTATTTGTTGCTACATTTTTGTCAATATTCCTAACTATGCGCCAATGGAGAAGACTCAAAGGATACTTATGAACATAGTTTCAATGATAGTTTTGCTGAAAGCTTTAATGCTTCTAGCTGTTGAGTATGTCAATATATACCACATATACAATACGCAAGATGGTTCTTCAAAATCCTTTGTCACTAGATCTTCTCTTACTTACTTGGGGTGGGGGCGGTGGGGAAGAAACTTGTGCAGTTATAGGCAAGGAGTGTTGTACTTACTTACCTGACAAGTCTGAAGGTAGAACTGATCTGTTTGATCATATTCATAAAGAAACAGCTTAAATACACCAATCTGACAAATGGTATTTCTTTGATTGGATTCGATCAAGTCTAGAAAGCCATCTGTATCACCATACACAGAGGAGCAGAATTAAAACATTTGGCCCATCGAGTCTGCTCCACCATTCAATCAGGGCTTATTGTTTTCTTCCCCCTCCTCAGCCTCACTCCCCAACCTTTCACCCGTTACCTTTGATGCCGTGTCCAATCAAGAACCTATCCAGCTTTGCCTTAAATACATCCAACGACCTAACCTCCACAGCTGCCAATGGTAACAAATTCCACAAATTCTGCACCCTCTGGCTGAAGAAATTTCTCCACATCTGTTCTAAATGGACACCCTCTGTCTTGATGCTGTGCCCTCTTGTCCTAGACTCCCACCATGGGAAACATCCTTTCCACTACTACTCTGTCTCGGCCTTTCAACATTCGAAAGGTTACAATGAGATCTCCCCTCATGCTTCCAAATTCCAGTGAATACAGCCCAGAACAATCAAATGTTCCTCATGTGATAACCCTTTCATTCCCAGAATCATCCTTGTGAACCTCCTCTGAACCCTCTCCAATGCCAGCACAGCTTTCCTTAGGTGAGAAGCCCAAAACCGTTCATAATATTCAAGGTGAGGCCTCACCAGTGCCTTATAAAGCCTCAGCATCACATCCTTGCTCTTGTATTTTAGACCTCTTGAAATGAATGCTAACATTGCATTTGCCTTCCTCACCACTGACTCAACCTGCAAGTTAACCTTTAGGGTGTTCTGCACAAAGACTCCCAAGTCCCTTTGCATCTCAGATTTTTGGATTTTCTCCCTGTACAGAAAATAGTCAGCACATTTATTTCTACTATCAAAGTGCATGACCATGTATTTTCCAACCTTGTATTTCATTTGCCACTTTCTTGCCCATTCTCCTAATCCGGCTAAGTCTTTCTGCAGCCTACCCGTTTCCTCAACACTACCTGCCCCTCCATCAATCTTAATATCATCTATAAACTTGGCAACAAAGCCATCTATTTCATCATCTAAATTGTTGATATACAGCATAAAAAGCAGTCCCAACATCAACCCCTGCAGAACACCACTAGTCACTGGCTGTTAACCAGAAAAGGATCCTTTTATTCCCACTCACTGCCTCCTACCAGTCAGTCAATGCTAGCCATGCTAGTAACTTATCTGGGATACCATGAGCTCCTAAACTTGAGAAGCAGCCTCGTATGGTACCTTGTCAAAGGCCTTTTGAAAGACCAATATACAATATCCGCTGCATCCCCTTTATCTATCCTACTTGTAATCTCCTCAGAGAATTCCAACTGGTTCATCAAGCAAGATTCTCCCTCAAGGAAACCATGCCATCTTTGTCCTATCTTGTCCTGCGACACCAAGAACTCCATAACCTCATCCTTAACAATTGACTCCAACATCTTCCCAAATACTGAGGCCAGGCTAACTGGTCTGTAATTTCTTTTCTGCTGCCTTCCTCCTTTCTTAAAGAGTGAAGTGATATTTGCAATTTTCCAGTCCTCTGGCACCATGCCAGAGTACAATGATTTTTGAAAGATCATTACTAATGTCTCCACAATCTCTACCAGTACCTCTTTCAGAACCCTAGGGTGCAGTTCATCTTGCCTGGATGACTTATGTATCCTTACGTCTTTCAGATTTTTGAGCACCTTCTCCCTTGTAATAGTAACTGCACTCACTTCTCTTCCTTCACACACTACAACATCTGGCACACTGCTAGTCTGAAGACTGATGCAAAATACTCGTTTAGTTCTTCTGACATCTCCTTGGCCCCCGGTATTACTTCTCCGGCTTCATTTTCTAGAGGTCCTATATCCACTCTCATCTCTTTTACTTTTTATATATTTGAAGAAGCTTTTTCTATCCATCTTGATATTGTTTGCTAGCTTGCTTTCCTATTTCACCTTTTCCCTTCTAATGATTCTTTTAGTTGCTTTCTGTAGGTTTTGAAAAGCTTCCCAATCCTCTATCTTCCCGCTAATTTTTGCTTTGCCGTGTGTCCTCTCTTTTGTTTTTACATTGGCTGCAAGGGAGGTCAAATCTAATGTTATACAATTTTGCCATTGAGTATTTCTTTGTTTTTTGAATACATCTATCCTGCACCTTCCTCATTTTTCCCAGAAACTCAAGCAATTGTTGTTCTGCTGTCATTCCTTTGGCTAACTCCTCTCTCATATCACTGTAATCTTCTTTACTCCACTTAAATACTGCTATGTCAGACTTCATTTTCTCCTTACTAAATTTCAAGTTGACCTCAATCATATTGTGATCACTGCCTAAGGGTTCTTTTACCTTAAGCTTCCTAATCGCCTCCTGGTATCGCTCCAGTATAGCTGACCCCCTCATATGCTCAATGACAAACTGCTCAAAAAAGCCATCTTCTCGACATTCAACAAACTCACTCTTGAGATCCATTATCAAACTGATTTTCCCAATCAACCTGTATATTAAAATCTCCCATGACTATCACAACATTGGCTTTTTGACAAGCCTTTTCTATTTCCCATTGTAATCTGTGGTCCACATCTCAGCTACTGGATATAACTGTCATCAGGGTCCTTTTATCCTTGCAGTTCCTAACTCAACCCACAAGGATTCAACATCTTCTGATCCCATGTCACATTTTTCTACTGATTTGATGCCATTCTCTACCAGCAGAACCATGCCACCCCATCTGCCTACTTTTCTATCCCTCCGATACAACGTGTAACCTTGGACATTCAGCTCCCAACTACATTTGTACAACCATCCTTCAGCCATGATTCAGTGATGGCCACAACATAGCTGACAATCTATAATAGTGCAACAAGATCTTCCGCCTTATTTCTTATGGTCTGTGCATTGAGATATAACACTAAGTATTATATTTGCTACACTTCTTGATTCTGCATCCCTAAACCACAGATACTCATCCTGCTGGCTTCAATTTTGTCCTATCATCTGCCTGCCCTTCCCGACAGTCTGACTGCACGCTTTTTTTTGAAAAAGCATCCAGCCTATCCTGAGTCCCTTCACTGTGGTTCCTACTCCTTGCCAAATTAGTTTAAACCTTCCCCAACAGCTCTAACAACCTGTTCACCAGAATATTGGTCCCCCTTGAGTTCAGGTGTAACCCATCACTTTTGTACAGCTCATACCTTGCCCAGGAGAGATCCTGATGATCCAAAACCTGAAGCTCTGCCTCCTGTACCAGCTTCTCAGCCATGCATTGATCTCAAAATTATCCTGTTTCAACCCTCACCACTATGTGGCACAGGCAGCAATCCAGAAATTACTACCCTGGAGGTCCTGCTTCTCAGTTTTCTGCCTAGCTCTCTAAATTCTCTTCAAGACCTATTTGCTCTTCCTTCCTATGTCACTGGTACCAATATGTACCAAAACACATGGATGCTCTCTCTCCCCCTCCAAAATGCCGTGGAGACAATCCAAGACATCCCTGACCCTGGCACCTGGGAGACAACAGACTATTCAGGTGTCCCATTCATGTCCACAGAATCTCCTGTTTGTTCCTCTGACCATTGAGTCCCCTGTCACTACTGCCTCTTTCCCATATGCACCACGGACCTATGACCAGTGCCAGTAACCTAGTAGTTGAGCATTCCCCTGGGAGATCATCCCCCACAATAGCATCCAAAACAGTATACTTATTAATGAGGGGAACAACCACAAGGTGCTCTGCACTATCTGCCTATTTTCATTTCCATTTCTCCTGACAATCACCCAGCTACTCGCCACCTGCATGTTAGGGGTGACTACTTCCCTGTATCTCCTCACTTTCCCATACAAGTTGAACATCATCTAACTGCTGCTCCACTATCGTCGAGAAGCTACAGCTGGATGCACTTCAGCCAGATGTAGATCCCTGGCATGAAGAATACAACAGCCATTTACTACACTAGATACAGTAAGGGGGGGGGGGGAAAGAGAGGAACCTTAACAGAAATTTACCTTGAGCCAAAGCTTGACACTCCTACTCTCACTACTGGCATACTCTCAACAATGGCCGCCCTGCCTGTTCCTTCTGTACTTTTAAGCAAGCGTTGCTAACCTGTGAGAAACCTCCTTGCTGCACTCTGCTCTTGCCGCTGATTGGGCCACCAGAATATTAGTAAGAATCCTGATATGGCTCATCATAGTTTACATTTTTTTTAAAAAAACCTGTATAACAGGAATCATGAATAGAGCAGTTCAATCTCACTACTTACAAAGACAATCTACCTAACTGTAATGCCCTGGTTAAGATTTCTACTGCTATGCTGTGATCAGTTTTCTGCAAAAGCGGTGTGAAATGCCAGAAATTGTGTTTTGGCTTCAGCTAAGGTAAGAACCCATGTTGTCCAACTTAAGAATGCGAGTCAGCCAATCAGGATTGTGGGATACGAGAGAGCTGTGGGGAAGAGTTTTCTTAAGGACAGTCTGGTTCATGGTCTTTTGACAGGAGATGCAGTAAAGAGAAGCTCGGGAGAGATGCATGTTAGATTCGATCCGATCCGATGAAAAGATGCAATTGCAAGGAGTGCTTCACGAGACAAAGGAGTCTAAGATGGGAAGCTCTACTTGTGATTGGTGATGAGGATTCAGTGCCATAATGGTTAAACCCAGTTTTTGGAAAAGACGAGGTCCAACGGTCATGTGTACATTTAGACTGGTTTAACTGTAATGGGAACTTATATTTTATTCTCTCTTTTCTTTCTCTTAACTGCTCGATAAAGCTGAATTAGTAAATATAATTTCTTTATAATTTTATGCAGTGTATGATCCGTTATTTCTTGCCAACTGAGAGTTGTGTATAGGCAGTATTTACAAAGCATTCATTCAAATAGAGGTTCCATTAATAGGAATATCTCAACTTTCTTGTTTGGTTGAATCCCAAATCATACTGACCCTGGACATACTGTTTATGAGAGGTGGCCTTCTCACCACTGAGTCATGTGGCTGTTAAGAGTTAGTTACTGAACCCCAGTGAGGAGGTTACAGAACAATGACATAATCCAATGAATACTACTTGATAATTGAACAAGTAATTTTTGATTATTTTATACTTAAAGTTGATACAAGTATTTCTGCCACTGAATTTTCAGATGTTATGATTCTAAACACATGATTTAGAATCAAAAGGGAGTGTTGGATTACACTGTATACTTGCTATTTTCTTTGCAGTTTAAGTTTCTTGTACTTTACTTGCTTGCATTTTTATGTAAAGTTGCAAGAAAAGTTTGTGAACCCTTTGTAATTACCTGGTTTTCTGCACAATTCTTCCTAAAATGTGGTCCGATTTTCATGTTAGTCACTATAACAGACAAACACAATCTGCCCAAACTAATAACACACTAATAACAATTGTACTCGTCAATACTGAGCACACAGTATTTAAACAGTCAGTTGAGGTTCAAAGAGGTATGTGAACTTCTGGAGTAATGCCTTCTACAAAAGCTATTTGAAGTCACGTGCTCCAATCAATGAATGTTGAAGGAGGTGGAAAAGAACCCAAGGTATACAGCAAAAGACCTGCAGAAATCTCTAGAACTTAAGTCTCTGCTCATGTATCCACTATAAGAAAAACACTGAACAAGAATGGTGTTCATGGATGGACACCACAGAGGAAACCACTGCACATCTCAAGTTTGCAAAAGACCATCTGGATGTTCCACAAGGCATCTGGGACAATGTTCTCTGGATTGATGAGACAAAAATTGAACTTCTTAGCAGAAATGCACATCACTATGTTTGGAGGAAAAAGAACACTCCACACTGAACACCAAAACCTCATCCCAAATTGAAGCACGGTGGAAGCAGCATCACAGTTTGGGACCACCTTGCTGCCTCAGGACTTGACAGTTTGCAACAGATTGCAAAATTGTATCAAGACATAAGTGGAGGAAAATATCAGGGTAGTGCTCTGTCACCTGAAGCTAAACAGATATTGGATTGCAACTAGACAATGATCTAAAACACAAGAGTAATTCAACAACAGAGTGGTTTAAAAATAAAATGCATGTTTTGGAATGGCCAAGTCAGATTCCAGACCTTAACCCAATGGAGATGCACTGGCATGACCTGAAGAGGCTGACTGTGTAAGCTATCCCAGTAATCTTGATGAACTGAAACAGTTTTATATGGAAGAATGATCTAACATTCCTCCCCACCATTGTGCAAGTCTGATCAGCAGCTACTGGAAATGTTTGGTGGAAGTTATTGCTGTTAAAGAAGGTTTTACCCTTCATTAAATACAGGAGTTCACATACTTTTTCCAGTCTGGACTGTGAATGATTAAACAATGTGTTCAATAAAGACATGAAAAGACAAATGTTTGTGTGTCATTAGATTAAGCAGATTGTGTTTTTCTAATATTGTGACCTAGGTGGAGATCAGACCATATCTTATGAGTAATTAACGCAGAAAACCAGGTAATTACAAAGGATTCACAAACTTTTTCTTGCAACTGTATATGCAATTGTTCTGTGTGTTTCCTAGTGGTTACAGTTCTGTATTATTCTGAAAGTTTCCTGGGTGTCGCATAATTTGAAAGGGGCTACCTGATTGGTTAACCACTGTCTACAAAAATTTGAATAAAATGTCCATTAACTATGGAAACTCAATGGATTTACAAAACTGGTATAAGAGCAGAAAAACTTTCACACTTCTTTCAATTCTCTCCCGCTGGTGCCTTCTCTTACTACGCTACTTTCCCAATCCCTTTGTCCTTTTAGTACTTTATAAGCAATTGTAAGCAACAAGATTTATGCCTCATTCTTGACTTCAGAAGAACATCAAATCAAAAACATCAGCATCAAACACCATCAAAATATTTGTATCTGTCCCTTAGAATACCCTCCAATAACTTATCCACCAATGACATCAAGCTCTCCAGACGATGATTTCCCAGCTAGCCAACCACAAGGTCCAAGGAAACATTTCATCAGGCCCTGGGAATTTATCTACCATAAATTTGCTCTAACTTCAAGCACCTCCTCCCCTTTAATCCGTATATTTCCAAATTAGGCAATATTGGCCACTGGGGTGGGGGGGGGGGAATCAGTAGCAAGGGGGCAGCTGAGGGATTACAGGTTTAATTTAAAAAATAGATCACTTATAAATATTTGATCTTCAGTGCCTCATAGTTGATTACAATTCTCATGTAATCACCTCATCTCTTGCTAACCCACTAAAGTTCAGAATCTGCCCTTCCATATGGTCTTGACCTCATTTCTCTAGCCCACAGCCCACCCGAGATATCACTGCCCCACTTTATGAACCTTCAGGCAGAGAGTCAGGTTTTGCCTGAGCTATGCTGACATCATGACTTTCCCCTTTTTTGATCGCAACACTTAAGGTTGAACTTAAACAGTAGGTGAGTGACCATGGTCATTATTTCACAACGACAATGGCAGAAGTAGACCATCGAAAAAGTGAAGACAGCATCATATGGAGTATCTGAAATATGGATTTCTACCAGCACCAAACAACCAATAGCAGCCAATATGTCTGTTGAGTGTAAATGTTTTTTTCCTGCAAACTGAGGCACTGAAACCGCCCATGCTCCTTGAATATTTGAAGAAAATACTCTCTGATAAAGCAAACCAGAACTTGGCTTATTTTCAGTCACTTTCTGAAAACTTTCTGAAACAGAAATCACTTCAAAACATGCTTGCCAGCACTTCACAACAAAACAGTAATGGTTTGTGTGCTTCATACAGTATTTCTTTGCTCATTGCTAAATCTGGAAAGCCCCGTAGAATTTCAGAACCGATTCTACTAACGGTAAAGGACATTCTGAGTATGGTTTTCCTCAAATCACAAGACCAAATAACTAAATCGATGCAGCTCAGTGACAACTCTGTTCTAAGACGAATAGAGCAAATGTCTGAGAATGTAGAAAACACATTATGAACATACTTAGGACAAAAGGAAGGATTTGCTCTGCAGTTGGATGAGTCAATTTTGCCAGGCAACAAATCTTTGCTTCTTGACAGTGCTCACTTCATAAAGATAAGAGCATGGTTCAATAATTGTTATCTGCATGGGGACTAGAGACCGATATGAAGGGGGAGTCAATATTAGGGGATGTTGAGCAATTTTTCCAAAGGATATTCTGCTCATCTACATTCTTGCTCATGCGACAGATGGGGTACCAACAATGACAGGACACCATCATTAGATTTTTACTTTCTTGAAAATAGATGTACATTTCGGTTAAGTTATTCTCTGATCTTGGCAATTCACTTGTAAACATTTCATCACCATGCGAGATAACAGCATCTGAACTACATGAACTATAATTACAACTATAACTCTGAATTATACGTACCATTCATTGTGTAATTCACAGACAATACCTCATTGGAAAAAAAAACTTGTGATTGGCTGCATAAATTATTAAATACTGTTATAACAGCAGTAAATAAAATTAAGTCCCATACTCTCAATTCTTGATTATTTTGAGAGCTTTGTATTGAGAATGATGAACAGTCTGAATGCTTGTCGTTGCACACAAGTCAGATGGCTTTCAAAAGGAAGCTGCCTAAGAAGCTTGTATGTTTTTTGAAACTGTGATAAAATTCTCTGAAGACTTGAATGCTTCATTCAGTACTCAACTCAATATTAGGCATGACATTGCTTATGTCTCAGAATTATTCACAAAGTTTAATGAAAGTAATCTTCAACTGCAAAGAAATGATATGAATTTTATCACTCAAATCAATCATCACCCTATGTCTGTCCAAGATAACCCTATTTAAGTGCAACATTGACCTTTGTGACCTTTTCCAATTTCCAAGCCTCTGAGTTGGAGAAAGAAAGAATACCAGATGATGATCTTCATGTATACAACACCCAAGACATGTCAGAGAGATTTCAGGATCTTCTTTCGATTCAAATTCCAGATTGGGTAATAAATTCATTCCTGAAAAACCTGTTAATGAGGAATCAACATGAAGGATGGGGGAAGAACTGATCTTGCTACAGAATTACTTCGAGCTGAAGCCAAGGTAAAAAAAAAATCAAAGACTCTCAGTCACAGAAAGAAGTCTCTGAACACTATCCAGCACTGTGAAAAAAGGTCAAAATGTTCATTAATTGTCTTTCCAACATCATATTTAGTGGAGCGCTGCAGTCATCCAAATTCTTTCAAAGCAATGGGGTGGGGGGGGGAGCAGAATGGCCACTGGGATAGCCTGCACTGGCTGCTTATCCCCACACCCCCTCCTGATAGTAACCTAGTTATCTGTGTCCGCAGCTTTGGCATAACTACCTACCGGTATCACCTGTCAATCAACACCTCGACCTCCCAAATGATCCAGAGTTCATCCAACTCCAGTTCCCTAACCATCTGTAAGCAGCTGCAGCTGGATGCACTTCTTGCAGATGTAGTCATCAGAGATACTGCAAATCTCTCTGCCTTCCTACATCCCGCAAGAGGAGCGATCCACTATCCTGCCTGGGATTCCTACTCTCCAAACGGGAGGGGAGAGGAGGAAGGACGCCCAAAAATCTACAAAAGCCTCTACCGTTTGTCACCAAAGCCTCTCAAGCCACAGCCTCAGGCTCACCGTTCCAATAATGGGCCACGCCACTTATACCTAACATTTTATTTCAGTGCCTAATTACCCCGCGACTGCTGGCACAAAGAATGTCCCAACTGACCCTGCTCACTTTGTAACTATCTCTCTCACAATGCACAATCCAAGGGCTCCTCACAATCTCTAGGATGCAGAATGGATAAAATGGATAATGGATTTTGGATAAAATCAACTTATGACTGTGAAAGTGGATAACTCATTAGGCTAAGATGATGTAGATTCTAGGCTGCTAAAAGAAAGGAGGAAATTGCAGAGGTTCTCAGCTGTAATTATTTTCAGTGCCTCTTGGTTATGGCACACAGCCAGAGAATTGGAGAGCTGCTAATATTCTACCATTGCTCAGAAAGACAGGAAGAGGTGAACCAAGTAATTATAGACTACGAACTTAATGCTGGTGGTCCAATAATTACTGAAATCAATACTAAGGAAGAGTATACATTTCATATGGAAAGGCACAACAGCAGTAAGCATACATTTATTTGGAAAAGATTGCATCTTTTATGTTTTTAAAAAGAGCTAACAAATTCAAGTTAGTTTCATGTGTTATACTTAGATTTTTGCAAAGTCTTTAACCAAGTTTCAAATCAAGAGTAAAAAAAATCAAGTGAGAATGGCAAACTATACCCAATACGAAATTAGTGGCTGAAAGGAGAGAGATTACGGATGAGTGTTTTTGTCATTAACCATAATAATGTTGTACTGTGCAACTTATATACAACATTACACAAAGGATTCAAGGCTTAAATATTTGTCTTATAAAAAGGCCATCGACTAATTGGACAGAGTAGGAGAGTATGATGGAAGATAAAGGCCAGCTTGAGAATGCCCCTCCTCCCCTTCTTACCCCATCCCTTATTTATTTATTTTTATTCTCCCCCCCCCACCCTTTTCTTTTTCTCTCTGTCCCTCTCACAATCACTCTTTGCCTGCTCTCCATCTTCCTCTGGGCTCCCCTCTCCTTTTCTTTCTCCCTAGGCCTCCCGTCCCATGATCCTCCCCCTTTTCCAGCTCTGTATCCATTTTGCCAATCAACTTTCCAGCTCTTAGCTTCATCCCTCCCCTTCCTGTCTTCTCCAATCATTTCGAATCTTCCCCCCCCCTTCTCAAACCTCTTACTATCTCTTCTTTCAGTTAGTCCTGACGAAGGGTCTCGGTCCAAAACATCGACTATACTTCTTCCTATAGATGTTGCCTGGCCTGCTGTGTTCCACCAGCATTTTGCGTGTGTTGCTTCAGAGCTTGTAATGCTTTACGAAGTAGTCACCCAATTTCCTTTAGAATTATTTTTATATAAATGTCTCATGTAATAGTTAGAATACAAGAAGATATTGGAAGCTGGTTAATCAAAACTTTCTAAAGTTGTGCTATAAGTAAATGATAATGAAGACCATTAATAACAGAAACTGGGATAAAGTGTAAAGGGAGGGTATATGCAAACCTTACACAAAGAACGGTCACAATAACTTCCGTTTTCCCATAATGTATGTGAATTCCCTCCAAGTGTTCCAGTTTCCTCTCACAGCTCAAAGATGTGCCAGTTAGCAGGTTAATTGGTCACTGCAATTATCCCATGATTAGACTGGGGTTAAATCAGTGGACTGCTGGTAGTGTGGCCTGAAGGGCCTATTCCACGCCATGTCTCTAAATAAATTTTTTAGTCTTAACTTAAGAACTAACTTTCATAAATTGAAGAAAAGTTCGGTGGAGATGTATTAAAATTAAAAGTTGCGAGAAACTAGAAACTGAATAATGAGAGTGATTGGAAAGAAAAATAGCTGGTGTGAGATAGACATCTCCAGCAGAAGGAAAGGAAGAACATTCAAAACCAAAATTCCTCTCGACTTCTTGGGAAGTGAGGCACAATGAGATGACCATAATGATAAAACTGTTATAGAAGACTAGACAGGTCCACAAGTCAAAAATCCTAGACTAATTTTAATGGCATTAGACATAAACCTGAAAAGATTAACTGAAAGAAACTGAGGAAAAAGGGCATCTGCCAAATGGGAAACTTTTAAAAGTGAGACGGGGACAGTTGAAGGACTGGCTTTAGAATGAAAAGTATGATTGGAAGGATAAAGGTTCATGAGAGATATTGAGACTACGGTCAGGGGAAGAGGGAAAAAAAAAGAGGTATATTGTCAAATATAGGCAGTTGGGACAGATGAGCAAATAACCCCTTGAGCAGATAAGGGATATTGGGGCACAACAGGGAAATCAGAAGGTCAAAAAGAGGACCTGAAATAGTTTTGGTAAAAAAAAAGGTCAAGGAAAAATCTTGAAATTCAATATAAAGTGGATTCTGGAAAATTTGGCCACATCAGGACCAGTACATAATCGGCATAATTATGCAGCTGTCCCAATTTAATGGAAATAGTTAAAAATGTATAAAAAAAGACAAACTGCTGTTTAACTGAGTAACATATTATGTTTTTAAATGAAATACAGAGAATTACAACACTACCATACTACTATAGCACTATACAGGTTTCCCCCGCCATCCGAAGGTAGAACGTTACTATGAAACTGTTCGTAAGCCGGAATGTCGTAAAGCGAAGAAGCAATTACCATTTATTTATATGGGAAAATTTTGTGAGCATTCACAGACCCAAAAATATCTTACCAAATCATGCCAAATAACACATAAAACCTAAAATAACAGTAACATATAGTAAAAGCAGGAATGATATGATAAATACACAGCCGATATAAAGGAGAAATACTTCTCTACAACGATTGCCTGCACAGATCTCCGTAGTGAAAATCTCACGCAAGCACTCTCGGCAGAAAATGTCACGCAAGCGCTGTTGGCATAAACACGCTCTCCAGTAACCTTTAAACTATGAAGCTGCCAAATCTACCAAATAACACGTAAAAATACACAGCCTATATAAAGTAGAAATAATGTATGTACAGTGTAGTATCATTTACCGGTATTGGGTAAACAGCGCCGAGCGCACTGATGATGGTGTGTTAGACTGAGTCGTCGCAGGCTGGGTGGTGCAGTGGCCCCCACCCTCCGGGCCACCGACCCGATACATTGCCGTGAAGAATGCAGCGGTAGCCGGGAGGCACACAGCACATCTTTAAGAAAACAGCCGAAATAAACAAGCTCAAACAACAGGAATTCTGCAGATGCTGGAAATTCAAGCAACATACATCAAAGTTGCTGGTGAACGCAGCAGGCCAAGCAGCATCTATAGGAAGAGGCGCAGTCGACGTTTCAGGCCAAGACCCTTCGTCAGGACTAACTGAAGGAAGAGTGAGTAAGGGATTTGAAAGCTGGAGGGGGAGGGGGAGATGCAAAATGATAGGAGAAGACAGGAGGGGGAGGGATAGAGCCGAGAGCTGGACAGGTGATAGGCAAAAGGGGATACGAGAGGATCATGGGACAGGAGGTCCGGGAAGAAAGACAAGGAGGGGGGGGGTTGACCCAGAGGATGGGCAAGAGGTATATTCAGAGGGACAGAGGGAGAAAAAGGAGAGTGAGAGAAAGAATGTGTGCATAAAAATGAGTAACAGATGGGGTACGAGGGGGAGGTGGGGCCTTAGCGGAAGTTAGAGAAGTCGATGTTCATGCCATCAGGTTGGAGGCTACCCAGACGGAATATAAGGTGTTGTTCCTCCAACCTGAGTGTGGCTTCATCTTTACAGTAGAGGAGGCCGTGGATAGACATGTCAGAATGGGAATCTCCCAGTGGCCACACATTTTAATTCCACATCCCATTCCCATTCTGACATGTCTATCCACGGCCTCCTCTACTGTAAAGATGAAGCCACACTCAGGTTGGAGGAACAACACCTTATATTCCGTCTGGGTAGCCTCCAACCTGATGGCATGAACATCGACTTCTCTAACTTCCGCTAAGGCCCCACCTCCCCCTTGTACCCCATCTGTTACTCATTTTTATGCACACATTCTCTCACTCTCCTTTTTCTCCCTCTGTCCCTCTGAATATACCTCTTGCCCATCCTCTGGGTCAACCCCCCCCCTTGTCTTTCTTCCCGGACCTCCTGTCCCATGATCCTCTCGTATCCCCTTTTGCCTATCACCTGTCCAGCTCTTGGCTCTATCCCTCCCCCTCCTGTCTTCTCCTATCATTTTGCATCTCCCCCTCCCCCTCCAGCTTTCAAATCCCTTACTCACTCTTCCTTCAGTTAGTCCTGACGAAGGGTCTCGGCCTGAAACGTCGACTGCGCCTCTTCCTATAGATGCTGCTTGGCCTGCTGCGTTCACCAGCAACTTTGATGTATGTTGCTTGAAATAAACAAGCTAATTAATTAAGTGCTGCTTGGCACGTAAATGTCGGCGCAGATCAGTGCCGATTGCATCACCTCTGACCTGGGCTGACAATTACGTGCTAAGCCGCACCTAATTAATTAGCATGTTAACTTCGGCTTTTTTCTTAAAGATGTGCTGTGTGCCTCCCGGCTACCACTGCATTCTCTGCGAATCAGTACAGTATTTGTCCGGGGCCCGGGGGTTGGGGTAGTGGGACACTGGGGTGTCATCTCGTCGTCCGTTTCCATTAGAGCAGGCAGCTCATCTTCTCCTATGGGTCTGCCTGCCTCAATGTCGAAGGTCGAGGTTCGTCGTCTGCTGTGGGTGATGTGGAAGGCTTGCTTGACTGCTGAGCCTCGCGCATTTTTCTATCACACAGTTCTTTGTAAGCACTCAAACTATCCTGCAAATATCCCCTAAACCTACATACTCTTTCAAAATTAAAGTAGTACTTTATCATTGCAGTGAAAATCTCACGCAGTTGCTTCACTTTCACTACTGCATTCGGTTTCGATTATTATCCCTTCCTCTTCCAATTGCATCAGCTCTTCATCTATCAGATCTTGGTCATGCGATGCCAAAACCTCTTCAACATCATCTTCGTCAGCTTCCACAAGCCAAACTCACTTTGTCCTTGCTTCGTTCACCACGATCGAAACACTTAATTATGTCTAGTTTTACGCTAAGTGTAACACCCTTACGAGCTCTTTCAGGCTTTTCCGACACCTTAGAACTCATCTTGCTAACGGCTGCTCAATGCAACGTGTTTAAGCAATGCAGTTCTAAATCCAGGGAGAGCGGCTGCTCGGGGCGCACTGCCTTTTATCGCACGTTGATTTTTTATCGCGCGCTGCCTTTCTTCGTAACAGTAAAAACACCTTCTGAAAGCGAAAACAAGGTCTTTCATAACAGTGAGGTTTCGAAAAGCAGGGGACACCTGTAAAGCTGTATTAGTTCCTAAAAGTTAGAGGAATTCATCCAGTGTACACTGCCATTACTGTAAAGGAACAAAATCGGTGTAGATAAAGGACTGGCTTCATTGTCTTTCTGCATGAAATAGTGTCATAATTGAACAATAAATTTCCCAGCATCCTGTGACATCACTAGCAAGGGTCTGAAAAGTTTAAAAGTCAAAATAAAAAACAAATTTATCAAAATCACTGCCTTTTGAATCAGCATCCACTGGCCCAAATGGATACATAAACACAAGTACATGCAACTGATGCTATTTAAAAATCAGTCATTCTAAGCACGATGCAGTGTCTAAAAGCCGCATAAGCGCACACAACTGATGCTAGTTAGAAACTGTTTGGCAAGAGTATATTGTTCCAATTAACTGCATAGTGTTCCAAATAAACAAAGAGAATCCAGGCTATTTTCTCAATTAGTTTTTCTTCTTTAAGAGCCGTTCCAAATAAGCAGCTGTCTTGACAGCCCAATTAACTGGAATTCACTGAAAATATTATGAGCAAAAGTGTTAACAAAAAAAAAAATTAAGGATCAGTGGCACCAGGGAAGTGGATGAGGTCTTAAATATTTAGTGTTTACATTTACTATGGAAAAAGTCTTAAAAGCTAGGGAATTCAAGGGAGAGAACGTTATCCTGAAACATCCACATCACAAGAGGAGATACTAGCAATCTTAAAACATAACAGGATAAGTCCCCAACGGCTGATCAAGTGTATCCCAGGACATTGTGGAATGAATCACAGTATTGAGAGTAATACTGCTACGCATATGTGGACTTTAAAAAAAAAATGGACAAAATACTAATACAAAATATCAATAACTGGGAAATGACAATAGACAAAAATTGACTCAATATTAGAGAAAAAAAATCACAAGAAACATTCTTTCCCAACTGGAGCCATATAACATAATACGATTTCACGTCAAGAACCAATATACTAATTTTTATACTCTCTTCTCTATCATTAACACTCAGTTGTGAAACTGAATCTTTATAAATAGAACATGTATTTATAAAGCATCTTTTTGACTATTCAAAGTTCCTCAAATATTTTAAAGCCAATAAAGTACCTTTGCAGTACTGTGAAACTGCAACAAATATACAGCAAGCTACTATAACCTATAATCTAATAATGACCAATACGCTTCTTGATAACAATTAAGAATCATTATTGGGCGTCTGCCAACATACAACTCCCATGGTTTTCTTCAAAATAATGCATCATTTGCATCTACTTAGATTGCAAAGTTTTGGATTAATGTCTTAAGCAGAAGACACACATTAAAGCAACACACATCAAAGTTGCTGGTGAACGCAGCAGGCTAGGCAGCATCTCCAGGAAGAGGTACAGTCGACATTTCGGGCTGAGACCCTTCATTAGGACGCACTGAAAGAAGAGCTAGTAAGAGATTTGAAAGTGGGAGGGGGAGGGGGAAGATCCAATCCGAGACGAAGGGTCTCGGCCCGACACGTCGACTGTACCTCTTCCTAGAGATGCTGCCTGGCCTGCTGCGTTCACCAGCAACTTTTATGTGCGTTGCTTGAAACTCCAACATCTGCAGATTTCCTCGCGTTTGCATTTTTAGACACACACTAAACAGTGTTTTAATCCATCAACATTGCACATGTGTATCAAATAAAGTATTACTCAAATGTCTGAAACAGTCCTTCACGATACTGAAATAAGCTCCACTGTGCGTTGCCTGTCCCAAAAGTAGATCCAGCACTGCTTTATTCCTGCATAGCTGGAAATTGTACTTTTTAAAAAAAAATTGGCGTACACGCTTCATAATTGTCATCGTATCTTGGAAGCTAATGAGTTTGTAGGGTAGAGTGGAGAACAGTGAAGAGAATTGAAATCACCAATTTTAGGATAAAGACACTTTTTTCGGGCTAATTTTATATCAGGTGAAAGGGTAAGGGGTCAACCAGGAACTGAAGAGAACTGCTTGCATCTTATACTGGAATTTCAAGAAAGCCTTGAAATTTCCCCAAATTATAGAATTAGCAAGAAATCAAAGTTAAAATTGTATTAATTGATAACATACTGATCATTCAGTATTACAAATGTGCTAATATGATTCCATTCAAAAATTTAAATACAGAATTCCATAGCTATCAAATCCAAAAGCAACCAAGCAATGATCAAAATGTTTCAGTTAAAGCAATGAGATCAGCAGCCAATTCATTCTGAAAATGATTTCAATTGCTTCCAACTACTTGCAAAGTTAAAAAGAAACAATCACAAGCTCCTAGAAAACAAAGTAACTATATCAAGTAAGTTCTAAAATATATTTACCTGCATGTTTGTACTCGCTCAATACAGTGGATTACAGCCACTCGTCAATTGGGGCACCTGTTTATTTTGGACAACTCTTAAAAAAATAAAAACAAATCAAGTAGCCCCAATTCCCTTCATTTAGGACACTATGCCACTTCACTGGGACAGAAGACTGTTACAGTTTCTAACCAGTGTCAGTCATGTCAAGTTGTGTGGCCATTAGATTTACTTAGAACTTACTTACTGTACTTAGAGTGAAGTTTTTAAATAGTATCAGTTACTTGTGTTCGTGTTCAAAAAGCAGTGATTTTGTCACTTATAGCTGGTGAGAAATAAGCAGCAAGATCAGTAGTTTAGCTCACTATGGTTACAAGCATTCAGGCTTCCAGAAAGGGCTGCAAGTGAAAATGAAACGATTTCAGTTAGGAATTATAAAGAATTTAAAGGTATTCAGAATAATCTTGAATGTTACAATGAAAATAAAGATGCAATTGTCAAAAGTAATACATGGCAGCAGTCCATTATCTGCACTAGGTGCCAGTGCTGATTTTGTTCAATTTCAATCAAAAGTAAATGGCAGAATACCTTCAGTTGATAACTACTAGGAACTAAAATATTTTTATAGTACTGTAGAAGGGTTGGCAGTGTCCTAATTTGCCCATGCATTTAAATTTCAGTTAAACATTAGTTTGTCTTTCTTACATAAAACTTCAGCTAACTGGGGCAGCTGCTTAATTAGGCTGGTTCTGATATGTGCAATAAATCAGAATCCACTGTCCACTTCTTTCAAATGCTACAAAGATCAGCAACTATTAGATGGCACTAAATGGAGACTCCTTTGTTTGCATCTTCAGAAATAGCTCTGTTTCTATCTTTTCAAGGTTCTTTTGAAGACCCTGGCCTGGAGTTACAAACCGACTTTGGTTCTTTGTGGGAATAGGACCCATTATCAGGGCCTCACGACCGAATGCTTTTTTGATATCCCAAGGACACGACCTGGAAGACTTGTGCACCTTCAGGGTTCCAGATTTCCGTGGCTCTGGAGATGTGCTGATTTTAGGCTAATGCCCCTGACTGAAGCATTGCAGGAGAACACAGAACATCGGGAGCTACAAGTTAGCTGCCTGGGGTTGTGTGTCCAGAGAGCTATGCCTTTCTGGAGCGATTCTCTGGGCGCAGATCTCGGAAAAAGCAACACAACACACTTGTAACATCATAAATCAGCGAGTTGCTTGTTATGTCTCCCCTCTCGCTATCAAACGGGGACACGTTTTTTTCCCTGATGAGGGAGAGAGAGTGCCTGTGGTATGTCGAATTACCAGGTGAATGCATGGTTTTTGGGTACTGCAAGTCTGTGTCTTTATTGACGCTTGCTGCATGCTTGAGTGCTCAGTGGAGGGTACTGATGCTTTTTTGCTGGTGGGAGTGGAGGGGGGGGTTCGTTGTCTTGCTGCTGTTTGAGCGCGGGAGGGCGGAGCTTTGGGGTTCTAACGCTTAACAGTCATTCATTCTTTGGGGCACTCCTCTGTTTTGTGGATGTTTGTAAAGAAAAAGAACTTCAGGATGTATATTGTATACATTTCTCTGACATTAAATGTACCTATTGAACTACTCAGTATCTAACCTTTGCTGAATTCCTCCAGCAGTTCATACTTCCTCGTGCAGCTCCTGAAGCTATGCCAGTTTTTGTATAATTTTGTACTTTTTGCATAAACATTTAAATCATCTAAACCACACACAGCCTTGTATATTCAAGCTCCCTTTTAGCACCATTACCAGCCCCATGGAAAACAATGGATAAAGCATTGAAACAAATTTTGTAGTCAACATACAAAAATGCTGGGGGAGCTTAGCAGACCAAGTAGTAACTATGGAAAAGAGTACTTGATGTTTTGGGTCAAGACTCTTCAACAGGACTGGATAAAAGATGAGGAGTCAGAGTTAAAAGGCTGGGGGCAGGAAGGGAGAAACAGGATGATAGGTGAAACCTGGGGGGGGGGTGAAGTTGATTGATGAAAGAGATACAGGGCTGAAGGGGGTTTCTACTAGGAGAGGACAGAAGGCCATGGTAGAAAGGGGGAGGTAATGGGCAGGCAAAGAGATAAGATAGAGAAGGAAAGGGGAATGGGGAATGGTGGATGGTGGAGGGTAGAGGTGGAGTGGGAGGCCATTATCAGAAGTTTGATAAATCGTTGTTCATGCCATCAGGTTACCCAGATGGAATACAAAGTATTGCTCCTCCAACAACTGCCTCATCACGACAGTAGAGACGGCCGTGGATTGACATATCGGAATGGGAATGGGAAGTGGAATTAAAATGGTGAACATTGAGATCCCGTTTCTTCTGGCCGATTAAACGCAGGTGCTTGGCAAAGCGGTCTCTAAATCTATGTCAGGTCTCACCAATAGATAGGAGGACACACCGAGAGCACCAGACACTGTACATGACCCACCCCAACAGACTGACAGGTGAAGTGTCGCCTCACCTGGAAGGATTGTTTGGGGCCCTGAATGGTAGTGAGGGAGGTGGTGTAGGGGCAGGTGTGGCACTTGTTCCACTTGCAAGGATAAATGCCAGAAGGGAGATCAATGGGGAGGGACATTGGACAAGGGAGTCGTGTAGGGAGCAATCCCTGCAGAAAGCAGAAAGTATGTGGGGGTGGGGGAGGAAATGTGTTTTGGTGGTGGGACCCCGTCGGAGATGGTAGAAATTACAAAGAATTATGTGCTGGATGCGGAGGTTGGTGGGGTGGTAGGTGAGGGCAGGAGGAACCCTATCCCTGGTAGAGAATAGGGTGAGAGTAGACGTGAGTCAACAGTGGCATGCTCACAAAGAGCTACCATTCCCAGCAGCATATACTTCACCTTTCCCAACAACTTTGCAATATTGTGGTGGATCAGGGAATCATAAAAGGCATCTTCTGCAGCATACATGAATATGGAAATCCAGTTGTTTTCTTCAGTGAGCAATGTTAAGGCCAATTTATACTTCTGCGCCGAATCTACACTGTAGGTACGGCGTAGCCGTGTACCCTATGCCGTAGCCTGACGCGCACCTCCCCAAAAATGTAACTACGTGTCGCGGCAACGCAGACCACAACTGCGATTGGTCCGCTTGATAGCATCGCATTTCCTCCTATGCGTTTCCGGTTGCTTCTTCTCATCAAATCTACCTGCCGACACCCGAAAATATTTGAAATGCATTTCCTCGTTCATGTCTCTTAGTGGCCGGACAAGCACAGAAAATTCACTCTCCTTCTGCTTTAATCCGTTCAATGGTCATACACACCATCTCCTCCAACGTCTTCTCTCTTCTCTGCGTTGCAGTAATTTCAAAAAAAGTAACTCTTGTTCAAGATTTATTAGCTCCAACTCCAATATGATGCGCTCAGTTTCAATCGCCATTGTTTGAAGTACACAAAAGAACTCAACACAAAGAAACTCACAGTGGCGTAGAAACCCCACCGCCAACTAGCGTTTTGGCAGTGAATTGCAGAGCGACGCGACACACCAACACGGAAGTATAAATGCTCACAATGGCGTAGGCTACGGCGTAGAGCCTACACAGAAGTATAAATCAACCTTTAGCCTTATTCATTTGTCACTTAAAACTTCTGACCATGGTGCAGCAGTACTCCCTTATCCAAAACACTGAAATCAATGTCACTGCAGTGGGATTACTAATTTAAAAAATCCAAAGTGGAATCCCCAGATTTTTCATGTGTTCATATTGAGAAACAAAATTAGAGGATTTGAGTCACTCTAATAATACCTGTATTAATTCTTCAGAGCAAAACTGTTCATACAAACATAAGAGCAGACATCAAAGCCCTTAAAGTCTGATCTACATTACCACTTCCCCACAATACCCCAATTAATGATCATGACCAGATTAGACCTGATCAGATCAGACCTTATCCCCGGCTGCACTTTCCTACCTACTTCCTAAATCTCTTGACTAGGTAAACTCCAGATCGCTCTCTGTCATGAGGATATTCAAGGACCAGCCCCTACCTCTATATGAGGTAAAGCATCTCAAATCCTAGAAAGAAATCTCTTTGCGGTCCGAAATTGGCAATATTTTCCTGAGTCTATGACCACCAGTCCCAGGCTTTCCCATTGAAGGAACCTTCCTCTCAGCATCTGTACTGTCAAGCTTCCTCAAAGGAATGTTTCACAAAGTTCACTCCTAATCCCTCGCAACTCCAGATCCAACATTCCTCAATATTCATTAGAAGGCAATTCTTTCACCTGGTGGATCTTCTTCTAATAGTACAGGTAATCAAGTCCATATCCTTCTCTGTCTTAAGTGCCTGGCTAGATGATTCTAAAAAGTAATAATTATAAACAATTACTACCTCCAGCACAAGTTTCAGTTAACAACCACTCCATATAAAACTGTTTCTCCTCAAATCTCAAATCCAAAGTGCAAATACACTCACTCAGTGGCCACATTATTAGGTAACTCTTGTACCTAAAAGCGGCCACTATGCGTATGTTTACAGTTTTCTGCTACTATAACCCAGACACTTCAAAGTTTGACATGCCTGTCATTCCGAGATGCTCTTCTGCACAATGTTGTAACGCTTGGTTATTTTAGTTACTATCACCTTCCCATCAGTTTGAACCAGTCTAGCCATTCTCTTCTGACCCCTCCATTTACAAGGCAGTTTCACGCACAGAATTGGATTTTTTCTTTGTTTTTCATACCATTATCTACAAATTCTAGAAACGGTTGTGTGTGAAAATCCTAGGAGATCAGCAGTTTCTGAAATACTCAAACCACCTTCTCTGGCACCAACAATCATTCTGCAGTCAAAATTATTTAGATCGCATTTCTTCACCATTCTGACATTTGGTCTAAAAAACTGAACCTCTTGTCTGCGTTTATGGCCGAGTTGCTGTCACATGGTTGGCTGATTAGATATTTGCATTAACGAGCACATGTATAAGTGCAGCTAATAAAGTGGCCACTAAGTTTATATTTTCCCCTAATATCTAAAACTTTTACTATATGCAGTAACTTAATCGTATCTTCAAAAATACCTTCTGAAAATCCATAAACATCTCTTGATTCACTTTTACTATCTGCTCATTACACCCTCAAAAGAACTCTAATAAATTTGTTAGAGACATGAGATTTTGCAGATGCTAGAAATTATGAGCAACACACACAAAATGCCAGAGGAACTCAGCAAGTCAGACAGGATCTATAGAGTGAAATGCACAATGTTTTGGGCTGAGACCCCTCACCTATTTGGGATGATTTCTATGAAAATTAGTTGGCATGGTTAGTACATCATGGATGATACCAAAACTTGTGGTACAGTGGACAGTGAAGAAAGTTATCCAAGATTACAACAAGAACTTGATCAACTGAGGAAATTGGCCAAAGATCAAACAAACAGAACTTAACTCAAACAAGTATGAGGTGCTTCACTTTGACAAGTTAAACTAGAGCAGGACTTGCACAGTGAATGGCAGGGCCCTAGAGAGTATTGTAAAGAGTGACATAAGGTACATTGTTCCATGAAAATAGCAACACAGGCAGACAGGATGGTAAAGAAATCATTTTGCACAATTGCCTTCAGTCAGGGCATACAGTACAAGATAAAACGTGACAACCATACAAGACATCGGTGAGATAAGTATTATGTATAGCTCTTGTCACCCAGCTATAGGAAGGATGTCATTAAACTGCATGCCTTCCATTTGCATTGTTTACCAAACTAATGCTTCATGTTTATCAAGAAATAGTGGCAAATTATGGCAACAAGTAAAACATTTTTAAGTGAAGATAAAAAATGAGTAAGATTGATACTTGCAAGGGAATGGAGCAAAAAGAAAATTAGATATTTTGATGAAGGAATAAAGCATAACCTTCTGCACATTCTGTAACAGTACAAGAAAAATAATTTAGCAGAATCAACTAAAATCAGTAAACCCACCGCATACTTTGCAATAAACTTAAATTGGATTAATTCATTTCATGCACATCATTTGCTATCAAATTTTCTGAGGCTGTACCTTGAAAAGGTCACTGTTTCATTTTTTACTGATCAGACAGATCAATCTAAACCACGTGCATTGACTGAGAGCTAGTTTTCCCAACTTCAAACTCCATTGTTAAATTAACTGAATATATCAGGAAAATAAAATCAGATCAAGAACCAACAGATAAATACCATAATAACTTGGAGAATCGGAAACAAGCTATGATTTACCCCCAAATCAAACATAGAATGTGAATGGAACCATGTCTACAGTGACAATTTTGCCTTACTTTGACTTTCTGATGCTTGTGAAAGAAGTGCAGCTGGACTTCAGCAAAATAATTGAATTTTCACAATAAGAGATTCTGCAAATGCTAGAAATCTAGGGTAACATACACACAATGGTGTAGAAACTCAGAAGGTCAGGCAACATCTATGGAAAGGAATAGTCAATGTTTCAGGCCGAGACCCTCCATAGGAATGCTGCAGAAACTCAGTGAAACTTTAAGCACTCAGTAAATACAAAGATCCTTGATCTTCCTAATGCATATTGCAGTGGAATTGAAAGCTCTAAATGACATGTACCTACACAAAAATGTTCTCATTACTGTTATCACTACAAAGCCTGGTAGTAAACACTTACCCCAGTTGCCTGTACATGACACTTAAAACAGACACCATGCCACCTAATTATGACAGGAGATTGTTGCTGAACAGGTTTTAACTAGAGTCAGTTGGGTGCACTTGTTATACACTACATGCTTAGAGCGAACAGTTTATGAATAACGTCAATTGTGTGTGTTTATGTTCAAAAAGCAAAGATTTTGGTCACTGATGGCGAGAAATAACTAGCAAGCCAATTCAGAACTGTTTTACTCACTACAGTTTCAAGCATGCAGGCTTGGAGATGCCAGAAACAGCCAGGAGTGAAAATGAAACTATTTCACTACTTCAACGAGTTAGAAATTACGAAGTATCTGAAGGTTTCAACAATCATCTTTTATGTTATAATGAAGTTGAAGATTTGAAGGATGCAATCATCTAAAGCAATGCATGAGAGCAGTCTATCTGTATTAGGTGTCTACTCTGATTTTATTCATTTACAGTCAATCAAAAGAACAAACCTACATTCACTGGATAAATTCATCCATCGATAACTTACTAATACATAGTACAGTAGAAATACTGGCAGTGTTCTAATTTGTTCTTTATTTCATTTAAATACATTAATTGTTAATCAATTAAAAAGAAGTTTGCCTTTTTATATAGTACCTTTTAACCACTTCCATGTAACTTCAGCTAACTGGGACAGCCACTTAATTGGACCAAAATAAACTGGCCTCAATGTATCCCAATTAACCGGAGTCCATTGTATATTTTGTTGTAAGACAATTTTTGCACACATTCTCACTTGCTGTAGTTAGCCTCTGGGATATATTTACAATATTCTTGTCAATTAATATAACAACTTGGATATGGCCTGTGAACCAAAGTACTACTTACAACAGATATTTTAAAAAATTTAAAAAAACAGGGAAGCTGATAAATCAGAATGGTACTGTTCAAGGTTTACACATCGGTTTACATCATTAAGAGACTAGTGTGGCTTATACAGAGACTGCAGATGTGAAATTTTAAGGAGCCTAGAGAAAATTATGGTACTTTGATAATCATTGAAGGATCTTCTAATGAGGAATAATTTGAAAGCTTTAATGTTCAACATCAAAACTCTAGAACTAGTAATATGAGAAACGGGGACACCTCTTTTTCCCTTATTAGGGAGGGACAGAGCCTGTGGTATGCCGAATTACCAGGTGAACGAGTAGTCTTTGGGATACTGCAAGTCTGTCATTATTGATGGTTTGTTGCATGCTTGAATGCTTGGTGGGGGGGGGTGCCAATGCCTTTTTTGCTGGTGGGGGAGGGGGTTGCTGCTTTGCTGCTGCTTATGCGTGGGTGGGGGGGGAGCTTTGGGGTTTGAACATTTAACTGTCATTCATTCTTTGGGACACTCCTGTGTTTCCGTGGATGTTTCTAAAGAAAAAGAATTTCAGGATATATATTGTATACATTTCTGACATTAAATGTACCTATTGAAACCTATAGAATGTTTCCTTCACGAACCTAGTGTGACATCCAAGTGAAAAGGCTACAGAAATTGGATTGCAATAGATAAAGGCATTGATATTTAAATACTTAGTGATGCTAATCCTGAGAAAGACTGAATATTTTCTTGGAGAATAAAATATTTTGGACGAGTGCTACTTCACAATCTGATACAATGATCAAAATTTGCTACAGCATGTTTGATATTCAATGCAGGAAGTTATGCAGATGCACATCTTGCATGCTACATTTATGCAAAATAATTCAACAGCTGATTTGCCCAATGTATTTGCCTCTAGGCATTGGCAAATGGCTCGATATGTTGAACCCTTGGATATATTTCATATCTTGCTGCACTTCCAAGACATGAAGTCCAAGTTAACTTCTATCGAATATATTAAACTCTTGATTACCTAGCACGTCTTATTAATCGACTACTGTTAAATCTGGTACATGCCAGATAACAGCCTTTGCAGTAACTTTTTTTTTACTAAATTCAGTAATTGTTGAGCTATGTCGGATCTAACTGCTTAATTCTTAGATAAGACTTAATTGTTGTTTTCTTTGCAGTTTATCAATCATCTGCTTGTATTTATATAGTTTTTATATACAAGTAACTGCTTACTTTGCTTCCTAGTGGCCGCAGTAGGTATATGCAGCTGTTCAAAGTATCCCCCATTAGTTATATTGGAAAGTTCTAGAAGCTTCTTTGTTCTGCATTATTTAAATAAAAGCTATCACACTGGTCAACTCTTATCTATAAATTTGAATAGAATTTATCTCATCTCTGTAGTATAAAAATAGCTGACAAGGCAGCATCATCTTAGATCCTAGCTTTCCCTTCTCCTAGCATACCTTGATCACTGTTTGTTTCACTTTTAAACTTAATAAAATGATTATGAAGCATAAGTTTTGTCCCTCTTTCCTGACTTCTTAAAGAACCTCAGATTAAAACATCACAGAATACCACAATTGGCGTAGTTGGCGAGTATGGTTATGAATATATAGGATTTGAAACAACCAAAGGCAAAGTGGAAATTTTAGTGTGCAAAAAGAGCATGAATTTCCAAATCATGTTCCAAAGTGAGAGTAAAAAAAAGTTATGGCTTAAATATCATCAGATGGGAGTTAGAGTGAGGAACTGCTATGTTGCTATTTTAAAAACAGATCTATAAAAAAACACAAACAACAGGAATTCTGCAGATGCTGGAAATTCAAGCAACACACATCAAAGTTGCTGGTGAACGCAGCAGGCCAGGCAGCATTTCTAGGAAGAGGTACAGTCGACGTTTCAGGCCAAGACTCTGAGTCCTGACGAAAGGTCTCAGCCTGAAACGTCGACTGTACCGCTTCCTGGAGATGCTGCCTGGCCTGCTGCGTTCACCAGCAACTTTGATGTGTGTTGCTATAAAAAAAACGCAAGCCAGTAGAAAATACAGAAGCCAGTAGTGTCAAAAAAAAATCACACAAGCAGCAGAGCATATATCTTAAAAAACTAAATGAGTGCAAGCCAGTAGAGTGCTTGCAAAAACTTAAATATGTGCAAACTAGCAGAACACGGATAAAAATAATTAAATATGTATAAGCAGTAGCACACTACATGCAGCAATGGAGTAAGAAAACCTAAAACTTGGTCTGCAATCTATTAATACTTCAATATCGTAATACAAAGTACATTTGAATGAAGATTGAATCAAAACAATAGCCAAAGTTGTAAAACCCACTAAGTGCTCTTACCTGAATAAAGCATTTCAGTTTGATCAAATTTATGTGAATAACCCAAAATATACAATGTTATGTTTACTAAGGTCCAGAAAATAGCTGCTGCTGATTCAGAGATAAGATCATGTAGTTGGCTTGATTGAATTTGCAAACAAATGAAAGTTAACAAGGGGAGTTAAGACTTTCACTAATCAGAAGAAAAAACACAAAACTTGCAATAAACTACAAAAACTGCAACAGTAAAAAGCCCAAGGGGAAATCTTTGCATTAACCGAACAAGCAAAAAAAAGCAACATTGTAATCAAATTGACGGGAATTTTTCAGAGATCAGAAAAAAACACGAGAAATGATAAAGCGCAGCTGTGACTTCAAGTGGGCAGCCCTGCTAGTGACACTTCCAGTGACATTACTGTTGATGCTCCAATCTGGGAAACAACCCCCTACATTGAACAATTCTTAATTAGGATCCACCTACCAGGAATCACGAAGTGTCGTCCATCTGTTAACTGCATAAGGAACCACTGGGAACTGCTAATTACCAACTTGGTGGTGATTGTAAAAGGCAGTAAGTCAATACACACCAGCCATTGCAAACAAGTTGAAGTGGTACCTGACAAGGACAACAAGCAGTGTGGTTAATGTGCTCGTAACCTCCTGGCCCAGTGCCTATACTGCTGGACTACAGTGAGCAAATCACTAACCAACCAGAAGGCTTCAAGCAAGTTGACAAATACTAGGCATTATGAAGTTTATTCCAGTATTGGTTGTTATTTTTCTACCAATTCTCCCTACTTACAATGACTACAATTATTCATACTAATATGCTTTATCATAATTTACATTTTGTCCTTGTTTAAAGACTGTCATTAAAAGAATAATTCAAACTCATGTAAGTGTTCCTACTGATCTGCCTAACCTTGACATAATCCCATGAATATATTGAAGAATATATATTCTTTGCTATTCATACCTTGTTTTGTTAATTTTATACTTAGTGTAGATACTTTTGCGTTTGAATTTTCAGATATTATGATTCTAAATGTGTAATTTAGAATTAAAAGGGAGAGGGCTTGTTGGATTTGACTGTCTAAATCTTTGATTAGACTGTTTATTATTTTCTTTGCAGTTGAACAATTAATTAACTGCTTGAACTTCAGTAGTTTTTATATACAGCGTAGTAATGTAAAAGTGTATAAATGTAGTAACTACTAACTCCACTTCCTAACGGCCACAGTAGGTATAGGCAATGTGTCCACTTAGAGTTTCTATTGGAAAGCTCTGGAAACTTAATTGCTCTGCATTACTTGAATAAGAGCCGTCTCAATAGTTAAACCTTATAGATAAGTCTGAATGAAATTTACCTCATCTCAGTAGTATAAAAATAGCTGACAAGGCAGCGCCATCATAGTATCTTAGCTTTCCTTTCACTGTCGCTTCAATTCTCCTTTATTCTATCAATGCTTAATAAAATGATCATGAAGCAACAAGTCTTGCGTCCCTTTCCTGACTTCTGAAAGAACCTTGGATTAAAATCCAAAACGTAGCATCTTACACGCAAACAACAGGAATTCTGCAGATGCTGGAAATTCAAGCAACACACATCAAAGTTGCTGGTGAACGCAGCAGGCCAGGCAGCATCTATAGGAAGAGGCGCAGTCGACGTTTCAGGCCGAGACCCTTCGTCAGGACTAACTGAAGGAAGAGTGAGTAAGGGATCTTACACACAAGCTGAATGTGTAATCACTTTGTGATCACTCCTCTCAAATAGTCCTCCGCAACGCAACGCAACGCAATCAACTCTAATGCACTAACAGGTTAAAATAACTTGTTCTCAATTGGTTGAATAAAGTATTCCACAAAGGTACCCAAAATAAACAATGAACATGCTTTTAAGAATATTGAACCACACAGTACAGGAACAGGACCCTCAGTGCATGATATTGTGCCAAACTAATTAAGATAATAATACTAATTACAGAGTATTCTTACCAAATTTATTTATGCAATTAAAGTCACCCACACAATGATTGCATAACCTTTCTCAGCAGATTGAATAATAAAAGAAAGACCATGATGCACTGGTTGTTAAGGCACAAGGATTCGAGATTAAAATCATAGAGGCATGCAGCTCAAATTTTATCAGACCTTGGTGAAATCTTATCAGGTACATTATGCTCAGGTCAGATCTCAGATCTGCCTCCCCAAGAAACAATTATATGTATGACAGCAAATATCCATCTAAATGGTCTTCTGGGAACAATGAGCAAGATATATGAGGAGGGATTAACCAGACTTGGTTTTGTACATTTTTTCAAAGAACAGAGACAGCTTTGAAATGTACATATCCTCCTCAATGATGATCAACACTGGCACACACCATGGGTGTGTGCTTAGCCCACTGCTCTACTCTCTATATACACATGACTGTGTGGCTAGGCATAGCTCAAATATCATCATTAAATTTGCTGACGATACAACCATTGTTGGAAGAATCTCAGGTGGTGACGAGAGGGTGTACAGGAGTGAGATATGCCAACTAGTGGAGTGGTGCCGCATCAACAACCTGGCACTCAATGTCAGTAAGGTGAAAGAGCTGATTGTGGACTTCTGGAAGGGCAAGAGGAAAGAACACATACCAATCCTCATAGGGATCAGAAATGGAGAGAGTGAGTAGTTTCAAGTTCCTGGGTGTCAAGATCTCTGAGCATCTAACCTGGTCCCAACATATCGATGTAGGTACAAAGAAGGCAAGACAGCAGCTATACTTCATTAGGGGTCTGAAGAGATTTGGCATGTCAACAAGTACACTCAAAAACTTCTATAGATGTACCATGGAGAGCATTCCGACCGGCTGCATCACTGTCTGGTATGGGGGGGGGGGGGGGGGCGGCTACTGCACAGGACTGAAAGAAGCTGCAGAGGGTTGTAAATCAAGTCAGCTCTATCTTGGGTAATAGCCTACAAAGTAGGCAGGGCAACTTCAGGGAGCGGTGTCTCAGAAAGGCAGCGTCCATTATTAAGGACCTCCAGCACCCAGGGCATGCCCTTTTCTTATGTTACCATCAAGTGGGAGGTACAGAAGCCTAAAGGCACATACTCAGCGACTCAGGAACAGCTTCTTCCCCTCTACCATCCGATTCCTGAATGGACACTGAACCCTTGGACACTACCTCACTTTTATTAATATAGAGTATTTCTGTTTTTTGCACGTTTTTTAATCTATTCAATGTACATATACTGTAATTGATTTACTTATTTATTATTTTTATTTTAATTTTTAAATTCTGTTCTATATTATGTATTGCATTGAACTGCTGCTGCTAAGTTAACAAATTTCAAGTCACATGCTAGTGATAATAAACCTGATTCTGATTCTTTCAGGAATTAACTGTGTACATATGCAATTACTTTTTTTTGGATGTCATGTCTAGGTAAGGAGTTGGCCATTCAAACTTGTGATTAAAATAAATTTCTTCACCCACAGATAGAGAGCAAGTCTTTTAATTATCTATCTATTCTGCCTACTAAAAGTAATACTATTCAGGGAATGCAAGTATGGGATCTAGGTGCACCACAAGAAACTTCAGACTTGTACTTTATCAAATGGATATGAGATTCGTGCTACACGTGTGGTTCACAGCAAGTGCACAGGGAAGGTTAAAAAAAAACTAGCAATAGCATCAGAGCATGAGAATAAAAGGAAGAGTCAGCCATTCAGCTTTACCCCACTGAATCACCGTTAAAATGGCAGGTTATTTTTACTTTCCGGCTGCTTCGCTGCACTAACCCTGTATCCATTGATTCTTCTAATATCAAAACATTTTCATCTCAAATTTGAGTAGATTCAATGATTCAGCCTCGACACACTTATCTGTACATAAATTCCAGTATTACTTTTCAATAGTCTGCAAAAGCTGACAACTGCTGATTCCACTTGTACCCCACTGATATTGCTGCTTCCAGATGGACCAGACTCCCACTACTGCTGCCTCCTTTGGGTAGCCGCTGAGGTACTTGGGGAACTGTGGAAAAAAAACTATTTTATTGATGCATTATGTCATAAGCAAAGCATGCTGCACAAGTGGCATTCCAATGACCTCTGATCAATCCTCTCACAATATAAATGGAGGCAAGTAATTTTACCAAAATTATACACTGGAATTTAGAAGGATGAGAGGGGATCTGATCGAAACATATACGATTATCAAAGGATTAGACACACTAGAGGCAGGAAACATGCTCCCGATGTTGGGGGAGTCCAGAACCACAGGCCACAGTTTAAGAATAATGGGTAGACAATTTAGAACGGAGTTAAGGAAAAAATATTTCACACAGAGGGTTGTGGTTCGGTGGAATGCTCTGCCTCAGAAGGCAGTGGAGGCCAATTCTCTGGATTCTTTCAAAAAAGAGTTAGGTAGAGCTCTTAAAGATAGCGGAGTGAAGGGATATGGGGAGAAGGCAGGAAAAGGGTACTGATTGTGGATGATCAGCCATGATCACAGTGAATGGTGGTGCTGGCTCGAAGGGCTGAATGGCCTACTCCTGCACCTATTGTCTACCAAGTACACTTGGGCCTCACCCATCGAGTTTACTATTTCAATGTTACCTTCTACCACATCTCACAGCTTTGCAAAATTCCACAGCCAATATTTATTCAATTCCTCTTACAGGTATATTTATAGCTAGTGATGACTTCCATTCTAGTGATCACTTAAGTTTTGCACATATTCGCACCCCTATTATGCCATACAGGTGATAAAGTTTAAGGGAATGGAGGATTCTCAAGATTCCTGTAAACAATGGATTCAGTACTCACTATGTCTATGACTGCAGTGTGTTTGAATAATGTCTCACAGCTGCTTTCTTTGGAGCAAGATAAGGGTTAAAGTTCGCCCAGATCTACATAAGATGTCTCTGGGCTTTTCACACCTTTTGATTTTGAAAAAAAGCAGTACCTGATGGAAATTAGACAGAACATTCCTTTCTTAATTAAAGCACAAATTTGACAGACGTTCTTATCTTTGTCATTAAGTTGTGGCTCCAGCAAACCAGGTAGGACATTCTTTTCTTTAATTAAGGTGGCTGGAGTGTCTAACAAATTGATTGCACTTTTGTATCAATAGTCCATTGACTTGGCTGGAATAGTTATCAAACTGATTGCTCTCTGTATCAATAATCCATTGACTTGACTGGAATGGTTATCAAACTGATTGTGACAATTCTGACATCGGGCAGTGAACTTGTAGAACCACCAGGGAGATGAGAAAGGTTCCTTCCCTGATGACGGATCCAAGTTCATTCGCCGGCTGAGCTCGAAGAAATAAACGGGTGAAAAGATAAGTAACAATCTTTTTGTGCTGTCGTTATTTGATCCAACAAAGTTATGTTTACACAGGTGTCACTTTATGACACCTCGCTGTTATGAAAGACCTACATTAGTTACCTGTTTTCACTAACATAAGGTGTTTTCACTGTTGCGAAAAAAGACAGCTCGCGAAAAAGGCAGCGCGCGCCCCAAGCAGCTAAGCTCCTCCCCCGGAACTGCATTTTAGTCAGCATTGTTTAAACATGTGCCTGTGAGCACCTGAGTTTTATGTCGATTTATTTTGAGCATCCATTACCAAGATGAGTTCTAAGGTATCGGAAAAGCATAAAAAAGCTCGTAAGGGTGTTACACTTAGCGTAAAACTAGACATAATTAAGCATTTTGATCGTGGTGAATGAAGTAAAGACAAGGTGAGTTTGGCTTGTGGAAGTTGATGACGATAATGTTGAAGAGGTTTTGGCATCCCATGACCAAGAACTGATAGGTGAAGAGCTGATGCAATTGGAAGAGGAAAGGATAACAATCAAAACCAAATGCAGTAGCGAACGGACCAAAAGTGAAGTCCTCCAGGAACTGAACGTGAAGCAACTGTGTGAGATTTTCACTGCAATGATTGCAGAAAACTAGGACTTTAATTTTGAAAGGGTACGTCAGTTTAGGACATATTTGCAGGATGGTTTGAGTGTTTACAAAGAACTGTATGATAGAAAAATGCGTGCGGCTAAGCAGTCAAGCACACTGTTGTTTTTCAAGCCTTCCACATCAGCCACAGCAGACGACGAACCTCGACCTTCGACATCGAGGCAGGCAGACATAGAAGATGACCTGCCTGCCCTGATGGAAACAGATGACGATGAAATGACACCCCAATGTCCCACCACCCCAACGTCTGGGCCGCGGACCGATACATTGCCACGAAGAATGCAGCGGTAGTCGGGACGCACCCACCACGTCTTTAAGAAAAAAAGCTGAAATAAACAAGTGAATCAATTAATTAGCTTGTTTATTTCGGCTTTTTTCTTGAAGATGTGCTGGGTGCGTCCCGGCTACCGCTGCACCATTGCATACTTCGCGGATCGGTATCAGTCTGCTGCCTGGAGGATGGGACCACTGCACCACCCCAACCTCTGACGACTCAGCCTAACACACCATCATCAGTGTGCTCGGCGCTGTCTTCCCGATTTCGGTAAGCGATATTACACTGTGTACATACATTATTTCTACTTTATATAGGCTGTGTATTTTTATGTGTTATTTGGTATGATTTGACAGTTTCATAGCTTAAAGGTTACTGGAGAGAGTGTTTCTGCCGAGAGCGCTTGCGTGAGATTTTCGCTACAGTGGACAGTGCGGTAATGATTGTAGAAAAGTATTTCTACTTTATATAGGCTGTGTATTCATCATATCATTCCTGGTTTTACTATATGTTAGTGTTATTTTAGGTTTTATGTGTTATTTGGCATGATTTGGTAGGTTATTTTTTGGGTCTGCGAACGCTCACAAATTTTTCCCACATAAATAAATGGTAATTGCTTCTTCACTTTACGACATTCCGGCTTACGAACTGTTTCACAGGAACGCTCTACCTTTGGATGGCGGGGGAAACCTGTACTCAGATCTCCAGGCTAACCTAAATTTGCTAATACATGACAGAGACACTATAAAATTTAAGAAAACATAATAAAATAGAACATTTATATCGGTGAGACCCAATATATATTGGGAGATCCCTTCATCACGCACCTACACTCTGTCGGACAGAAAAGTCTCCATCTTTCAGTGGTCACCTATTTTAATTCCACTTCCCATTATCACTTCCAATACATTATTACTTTATTGTCACCAAACAATTGAGACGAGAGCGTACAATCATCACAGTGATATTTGATTCTGCGCTTCACGCTCCCTGGAGTACAAATCGATAGTAAATGTAATAAAAATTTAAATTATAAGTCATAGATAGAAAATAGAAAAGGGAAAGTAAGGTAGTGCAAAAAAAACCAAGAGGCAGGTCCGGATATTTGGAGGGTACGGCCCAGATCCGGGTCAGGATCCATTCAGCAGACTTACAACAGTTGGAAAGAAGCTGTTCCCAAATCTGGCCGTACGAGCCTTCAAGCTCCTGGAGCCTTCTCCCGGAGGGAAGAGGGACAAAAAGTGTGTTGGCTGGGTGGGTTGTGTCCTTGATTATCCTGGCAGCACTGCTCTGACAGCATGCGGTGTAAAGTGAGTCCAAGGATGGAAGATTGGTTTGTGTGATGTGCTGGGCTGTGTTCACGATCTTCTGCAGTTTCTTCCGGTCTTCGAGAGGACAACTTCCATACCAGGTTGTGATGCACCCTAGAAGAATGCTTTCTACAGTGCATCTATAAAAATTAGTGAGGGTTTTAGGGGACAGGCCAAATTTCTTTACTTTTCTCAGGAAGTAAAGGCACTGGTGGGCTTTCTTGGCAGTGAACTCTGCTTGGCTGGACCAAGTCAGGTCATTTGTGATATTGACCCTGAGGAACGTAAAGCTTTTGACCTGTTCCACCGATGTAGATGGGGTCATGCAGTCCGCTACTCTTTCTGAAGTCAACAACCAATTCCTTCATCTTGCTGACGTTAAGGGATAGGTTATTGTCTTCGCACCATGCCACCAGGTTCTTAATTTCCTCTCTGTACTCAAACTCATCATTACTCGAGATACAGCCTACAATTGTGGTGTCATCAACAAACTTATAAATTGAGTTCGATGGAAACTTGGCTACACAATCATGGGTGTACAGTGAGTACAGCAGGGGGCAGAATACACAGCCTTTTGGGGCACCGGTGCTCAGATTGATTGTAGAGGAGAGCTTGTCCCCTATTTTTACAGCCTGGGTCCTGTCTGTGAGGAAGTTGAAGATCCAGCTGCAGATCTGAGTGCTAAGGCCCAGGTTCCGGAGCTTACAGATCAATTTATTTGGAATGATGGTATTAAAGGCAGAGCTGTAGTCAATGAAAAGGAGCCTTACGTACGTATCTTTATTCTCCAGGTGTTCTAAGGAGGAACGTAGGGCCAGAGAGATGGCATCTGGTGTTGACCTGTTGCTCCGGTCGGCGAATTGCAAAGCATCGAGGTTGTGGTTGATGTGTGCCATAACCAATTGCTTGAAGCACTTCACAACAATTGATGTCAGAGCCACAGGTCTATAGTCATTCAGGCATGCCACCTTGCTCTTCTTCAGCACCGGGATTATTGTTGCCTTCTTAAAACACGAGGGGATCTTAGACTGAAGCAAGGAGCAGTTGAAGATGTCATTTATAGCAAGAGGATTCGAGTACAGGAGCAGGGAGGTACTACTGCAGTTGTACAAGGCCTTGGTGAGACCACACCTGGAGTATTGTGTGCAGTTTTGGTCCCCTAATCTGAGGAAAGACATCCTTGCCATAGAGGGAGTACAAAGAAGGTTCACCAGATTGATTCCTGGGATGGCAGGACTTTTATATGATGAAAGACTGGATGAACTAGGCTTATACTCGTTGGAATTTAGAAGATTGAGGGGGGATCTCATTGAAACATATAAAATCCAAAAGGGATTGGACAGGCTCGATGCAGGAAGATTGTTCCCGATGTTGGGGAAGTCCAGAACGAGGGGTCACAGTTTGAGGATAAAGGGGAAGCCTTTTAGGACCGAGATTAGGAAAAACTTCTTCACACAGAGTGGTGAATCTGTGGAATTCTCTGCCACAGGAAACAGTTGAGGCCAGTTCATTGGCTATATTTAAGAGGGAGTTAGATATGGCCCTTGTGGCTAAAGGGATCAGGGAGTATGGAGGGAAGGCTGGTACAGGGTTCTGAGTTGGATGATCAGCCATGATCATACTGAATGGCGGTGCAGGCTCGAAGGACCGAATGGCCTACTCTATGTTTCTATGACAGCAAACACTCCAGCTAGCTCCCTTGCATAGGACTGGAGAACCCAACCTGGGACGCCATCTGGGCCCGTCGCCTTCCTTGGATTTATCCGCAGGAAGGCCGTTCTAACATTCTCCTCGGTGACGATGAATCTCAATGCCACCAGGTCCGGTTCATCCAGAGGGCTCCTCTTCTGTTCAAATCTTGCGTAGAATATGTTAAGTTCATCAGGAAGAGAAGCGCTACAGTCATTGATATTCCCAGCCTTTTCTTTGCGCCCAGTGATCTCATTTAGACCCTGCCATAGTCTACTGGCATCCCTCTGGTTAGCCTGGGCTTCCAACTTGGCTCGATATTGCCTCTTGGCACCGTTAATGGCTTTCAGGAGTTCATGCCTGGATCCCGTGTAGCGATTGGTATCCCCAGACCTAAAAGCCGCAGCTCCAGCCTTCAAAAGGGACTGGACCTCATAATTCATTCAAGGTTTCCGGTTAGGGAATACCCGGATCATCTTGCGAGACACACAGTCCTCTGTGCATATCCAGATAAAGTCTGTGACAGCTGAGGCATACTCATCGAAGTTAGCTGCCGAGTCCTTGAATACTAACCAGTCCACCAATTCAAAGCAGTCACGGAGGACCTCATCTGCTTCCTCTGTCCAATGCGACACCACTTTTGACACCGTGACCTCCCACTTCAGTTTCTGTTTGTAAGCCGGGAGGAGGAGTACAGCCTGATGGTCCAATTTTCCGAAGTTAGGTCGTGGACGGAACGGTAGGCATCCTTTACTTCTGTGTAGCAGTGGTCAAGTATATTCAAGCCTCTAGTGGGGCAGGAGACATGTTGATATAACTTTGGCAGTGCCTTTCTGAGGCTGGCCTGGTTAAAGTCCCTGGCTGTAATAAGCAAAACCTCCGGATACCTGGTCTCAAGTTCACTGATGTTGGCATACAGTGTGTTCAGAGCACTCCACGTCCGCCTGGGGGGGAATGTAGACCGCTGTCAGCATGACCAAGGTGAATTCCCATGGTAAATAGTAGGGACGACACTTCACCGACAGGTGTTCCAGGTCCAGGCTGCAAGAGCTTGTCAGTGCCACTGTGTCTGAGCACCATGTAGTGTTGATCAGTAGGCAGGCACCAACTCCTCTCATCTTGCCCAAAGACACCATGCAGCCCATCCGATGGATTGAAAATCTCTCCCGTCGGATGGCACAGTCAGGGGTGGCAGGGGAGAGCCAGGTCTCGGTGAAACAGAATACACAGCAGTTAGTTCTGCATCTCCCTGCAGTAGGTGAGTCTCCCTTTAAGATCATCCACCTTGTTCTCTATGGCTTGCACATTAGCTAGTAGGATGGTGGGCAAAGGGACCCTAAAGCCCCTCAGCTTCAATCTGCCCAGCAGCCCAGCTCCTTCCCCACGCTTCCTCGGTAAATAGTGCATCTTTCCAGGTTTCCATCGATGCAGTGTGTTGTTGGCAACTCTGAGGTTGGTGGACGCGCCTGCGGGGATCGATTGGCGGGTCGCGTCGTCAGGCGCTCCGGGTCGGGCCAAGTGACGGGGGAGGCTCCGCTGCCACTTCCAGCTGCCGGGGGCCCAGGCTGTCGATCGGGTCAGGCCCCAATGCCGACACTTAATCCCAGAGGACCAGGCTGCTGGCTGAATTGGGCCCCGGAGCCATCTCTCACCCCCGGATGATGTGACTGCAGGCTGAACCGTGCCCCGGAGCTGACTCTCACCCCCCGGATGATCTGACTGCAGGCTGAACCGGGCCCTGGAGCCAACTCTCACCTCCCGGATGATCTGACTGCCGGCTGAACCAGGCCCCGAAGCCGACTCTCACCGCCCCCCCGGAGGGCCGGGCTACCAGCTGAAACAAGTCCGTGAGCTGAGTCATGGTTGCAGAGGCCTCCACTCCAGCCGAGCCTCGGACTCGATTTCCAAGGTCGGCGGCGGAGGCGTCACTTCCGGCAGCTGTGGATGGCCACCAACAGGGCTCTATGGTGGTCGCTCCGGGGAAGCATCTGGGGCACCTTGAGATCTCCAATGTTACTTCTGTGTGGTCATCTGCTCTGGCAAAGTAGCAGGCTGCGGGTCTCCAGGAACATGGTGGGCCTGAGACCAGGCCTCGCTGGTTGGGTCCAGGTGCGGTCCGGAGCTGAAGAAGCAATTCTGGTGCGTCGTTGATCTCCAGCTGTATCACTAGCTTTGCCAGGGTGTTGCTGGTCTTGCTAGATGTAGCAGATTGGAGGTTTAGAAGGGTTTCTCAGGTATAGGATAGCGTGGAGGACAGTTTGCTCGGGAGAGCATCCGCAGAGTCGCCAGATACCGGCGCCATTAGGGGAAGAAAAAGTCTATCCATGGTCTCCTCCACTGTTGTGATGAGGCCACACTCCGGTTGGAGGAACAACACCTTATATTCCATCTGCGTAGCCTCCAATTTGATGGCATGAAATTCGATTTCTCAAACTTCCAGCAACGGCCCCCATCCCTTTTTCCCCTCTCTCACTTCATCTCCTTGCCTGCCCATCACATCCCTCTGGTGTTCCTTCCTTTTTTCTTTCTTCCATGACCTTCTGTTCTCTCCTAGAAGACTCCCCGGTCTCCAGCCATATCTCTCTCTTTCGCCAATCAACTTCCCAGCTTTTTACTTCACCCCTCCCTCTCCCTCCCTCTTCTCCACCTCCCACCTTTTAACTCTGACTCATCTTTTTTCCTCCAGTCCTGCTGAAGGGTCTTGGCCCAAAATGTTGACTGTACTCTTTTCTACAGATGCTGCCTGGCTCGTTGAATTCCTCCAACATTCTGTGTGTTGTTAAAATGAAACAATAAATTTAATTACTTTTTTGGAATTGGGAAATTGGTAGCACAACCAGCATTTAATGATATTCCTAAGAATAGTAGAAAGACACCTTCTTAAATTTAAGAGTCTTTCTGCAGATGCAATGACAACATTTAAAATGTAGTTGGAGGGATACTTGGGATAGGACAGGTGTACAAGAATACAGGTCTAATACAGGAAAATGCAATTAGTGTAGAAAGGCATCATGATTAGTGGAAACAAGGTGGGCTGAATGTTGTATTTTTTGATTATTTTATTTTCTAATGAATGAATGAATGATTTGCAGCCTCCTGAATGTTCTTGAAGCTGTACTCATCTGGGCAAGTTGACAGCATTCCCTTATGCTCATAAATTATGCCCATGGACATGAACAACATGGTATCAGTCAATTACCAAAACCTTTGACCTGCTCTAGTACACAGCATTTACCAATTGAATTCTTGGCAAATAATGATCCCCATGATGTTGCTGGGGAATTCAGCAACAACAATGGTATTGGATATCAAGGGTACATTGGTAAGCATGTTATTTGAAAGCAAATGCTCTTGACAGGTCTGTCAATGATATTTTCAATGATTTGATGATGAATTCTTGTTGAGCAATTGGGAGCTTATCTGAAAAGATTTTGTTCTTTTTGTGAACTGTACATACCTAGGTAATTCTTCAAGGAGGTTCTGAACACATTTTTGAATCATTTCACCTACCTACTCGCTAATCTCCTCCCAGGACAGAGCTCAGAATAGAATGTCTGGTTGGATATCAGGTGTCCAGCATGCAAATTATGTGCCCAAACCAACATAGCTCACTAAGTGTAACTGGAGCATCATTACTGGGAATGTTGCCCTTGGAGCAGGCACTGACATTAATTCACTTGTATTTCCAGTAAATTTTGGATTTTGTAGGAACTGCTTGGGTGAAATATTTCCAATGCCTATTGCAGGCAGTACAAATGTCAAAAGCATGAAGCTGAGTACAGCTAGTTTTCAAAGCTAACTCAACTTAGCTTTTGGTAATTCCACTTCCAGACCAAGCTACCAAAACATCAGTATTCAAGCTTACAACTACACTCCTTGAAGGCAAATCCCTAAGCCATGACTGACACTTTTATTGAACTCTTCCACTTAATATCAATAAGACAAAACCACCATTAAACTTCTTTCACTGCAGCATAATGACTACTCACAATAAAGGCTCTGGAATATACTGGTTCACTATCAATATCTTCTATCATCCTTCCCATCACTACAATGCATACAAAATCTGATATTTTATCTTCTGTGGTCCAACCACCTCAGGGCTATAACACACATTCCTAGCAAAAATAATTAACTAGTTCCATTTAACTCAAAACATTAGTACATTGGGTCAAAACCAAGGCAGATAGGGTAACGATTTTCTAAAAGACCTCTTATGCATTTTCTTCAAAGACTGCCACATCAGCCAACAATTACTTTTATTGCATGTTACCAATTAATGTCACATGATAACTGCACAGCTTGATTTCAGTTTTTAATACAAGGTGGCTCAAGTAAATTTCCAGCTGGTCTCCTTTGAAAGCAATGAGCATCTAGATTGTCTAGAATGTGAAGTAGAAAAATTAGATGCATACAGATTGAGAAAAGAACACAATTTTGAAGTTGCAGCAATGGTAAAAAGGCCATTGTGAACCTGGCATGGACATCTTACCCATAATTCATTTTATGATTGAACATGAGCCAGGAAAAGAAGCAAAATCATAGGCTAGAGAACAGACTATGCCAAGGACTGAAAACAATAGTATTTGTCACACGAACAAAAGAAAATATAAACAGGCCACCTAGCCTCTTAAGCCTGCCATTCAATATGAACATTGGTAATCTTCTCCAGGACTCAAGTCCACTCCATCCCAATATTTAGCAGAAGTATCTGTTCTGCCAATACTCTGTATTAACAAAATGTTAAAAAAAATAGGGATCAAGAGAGAAGCTGACAAGCTAAGAACTGGGTATATGTGGCACACACATGAAAGTGGCATTATCCTTAATGAAATGAGAACCAGAAGATAGTGTAGAACATAAGGATAAAGGCAATAATACCAATGCAGGAACCAAAACACAGAAAATAATTATTTGGCCACAACTAGCTAAATAGTAGAAAACAACTTAGTCTAGCCATTCCCAGTTGTACAAAAGGCAAAGATGCAGGCAAAGCTAACATGTATTATAAAAAGCATAGGCCGGTCTTCTCATTACGAGTCTGTTTTCTCTTTACAATGTAATTTATCTAGTATTTTCCCCCATAATCCAGTGATTGTCCTTCAATTACTTGTCCAAAAACTTTTTCAAAACTATTGAAAATTTGCTACCATTTCCCTTTCAGGTAATACATCTGAGACTAGAATATCAAGCTGGGTGCCTCTTTTCTTTCTGTTCTATTTTTCCTTTGAAAAATAACCTTGGCCACAGAAAACATTTCCTCTCCTTTGTTTCGTCAGAATTAAAGTTTTGTAGATTCCTGAACAAGATTTATCTCATCCTTTAAGACTTAGTTTTTCTCCTTAATCAAAATCATTTATCCACCATATCATGCTAGAAGGCCTTCACAGTGTTCTCCAAGGTCTGGCTTTTTTTCTAAAAGGTGCTCTTCAGAAATAGCCAAAGTAATCTAATTGGATCCTGCCCATGACTGAAGAGATTAAGCACAACTTCCTTGCTTTTTGACTTGCCCTGATACCTTCAAAGCTCACAGTTTCCACAAACGCTTCATGCCATTCCTCCTTATTTGCTCATGTTACACTTCATGAGGTTTCCCACTTAAGTTCTTGTGAAGCATATTATTGCATTTAATTTTAATTTGAATTCACACCATACCTCTTCACATAAATGTGTACTGAAATGAGCAGCGGCCCAAAAATCAAAACTCATGGGCAAGAGTATTCTGAATCAACTCTTTGTGCTTTCATTTTTATTCATAGTATCTTTCAACAAAACCTAATCTTAATGTCAATTAAATAGTGTATTATCAAAAGGCTTTTAAAAACATAAACATATATCATTCTACAATCTACACCTATTTCCTCCAATACTTCAAAAGTCTCAAATTTTCTTTTCAGCTACACTACAGGTTAGCACCCTCCCCTTGCTTTTAAATAAAAATATCTTACTTTTCTTGATGTTTCATTACATACCCAACAGAAGACTCTGATGCATCCAACACAAAGATCCCAAAGGAAAGATGACACAGACAACTTGAACAAAGTTCTCACAATGCAATCATAAAAAATTGCATTTGTAACATGTAATATCACCTGGGAAAGCAAAATAACCCAATCACAGTGACAACTAAACACAACCAAACCTAACCTGCCTCCCCAGATATGTCCTAATCAGTCCAGCTGAAGCAATGCTGGAAACGTCAAGGCCAAGTAGTAACTATAAAGATAAAACAAATGACCATGATGTTTTTAAAACATCACTTCCACTGCCTTCATCCCTTCTATAACAACTTTCATCAACCATCTTTACGTGAAATGCAGATAGCCACAACCATGGAACATGGGAAGTCAACCAATATCTATTCTCTGCCTGGCCTCCACAGCTTGTAGGCATGTATTTCAGTCATCAGAATTCAAAGTAATATTTAAAAAAAATTTAGGCTATTTCAGTATAACCTCAGACATACTGATTCAGTGCTGTAAACTGGCATAACTACAACTTCAAATTGCTGTTGCAGCATGACAGGATGTGGAAAATATTGACTCTACGGACCTGTAGGTTTTAACCAAATAACCAAACACCAGTTTTTGAGAATATAAAATACAGGATCAGGAATAGGCAACCCAGCCACTTATCCTGTCCCAAAATTCAATATCATGGCTGAGTAGCTCCAGGTCTCATCATCTTTTCTGTGCCAGTTCCCCAAAGCCCTCAATTTCTGATCTTTCAAAAAAATATTAACCCCTTACTAATCACCCAAATAATTTAACCCCCATAATCCTCCAAGATAAAGAACTCCAAAGATTCACCACAATGTGTAAAAAGTTCTTACGCACCTCAGTTTTATTTTTACCTTGTGAATAATCTCACTGATTACACTCTCACTAGGTACAACAGCTTCTCATGTCCATTTAGGATCCCATGTTTCAATAGGATTTCTCGTCATTCTTCCAAAGGATATAGATTGAATTTCTTTCGATTACCTCCAACCTTATTTAATTGATTCATGAAGTGTTTATCATCTTCAAGAAAGTGATGGTACAGAGTGAACTTAACAATCCACTTTAAGAGGTAAATTAAGAATCAAATCGTTGAGTTTTGAGACATTTGGAAGACAAGGTTAAACATGGAAAACTTCTCTCCCCAATGAATGCTAATGCCCAGATGGATTTAATCAATGATTGCAACTTCATGATTCTGTATTTTTATTTTAATTAAAGTATTTTCAGTAGCCACCAGTGGGATTTAATCATTACTCCATATCATTAGTTCTGGTCTCCCCATCATTAATTCAACAATTATTCTATCATACATCCTTTTATCAAGTTTATCTCAAGTATAGTCATATAGTGTGCAATACTTTGCTTGGCAGTATCAAATGCTATCAAAATCATACAAATTTTGCTCCCATTTCAGTCATTAGTTAGCTCCCACATCATATGCTTGGCATTCACTGGTATCACTAACTCTGAGCACACCACCAATATCTTACGGACATCAGTGTCCAGAAACAATGGACCAGCCACACAAATGTCACAGTGATATGAGGTCAGAAGCTGATTTTGTGGCAAAATGCACTGAAGGTGGTTTATACTTGCACCAGTGTTGTGCTCACATTAGAGAATGCAGACATTTAAGGTAGCATATACACTATCAATCAAGTTGCTTTAGCCTGGATAGTATCAAGCCTCTGAAGTTATTGGAGCTACATTGATCAAGGCAAATTGATATTCTACAATGCTTCCAATGTTTGCTTTGTATATTAAATTCCATTTCACAGCTCTAAGAAAATGGAACAATATATGCATAATGTAACACCTGGACATCATTCAGGTATGACCAAAAAGCAGCATGCAACTCGAATGCCAGATAGTGATGTTTTCCAAGAGTCTAATCATCTGCATTTAACATTACTAAAATGGAACCATACTATCAACATGCTGGAATTACCAATGACTATTGTGCCAAGTACCATGATTGCATGCTCAGTTCAAAAGGCAATATCCTTATGTGACAAGTAACTTAGGAAACATGAAAATCTTTTGATCATCCACAGTCAATGCACACCCTCCACTTCTGCCATTGTTATGAAAGAAAAGTTAGTGACTGAACAATTGAAGTTAGTTGGACAGAGGAAATTGCCCCGAGGAACTCATGCAGGGTTTCCTGAGGCCAAGATGAGTGACTTCTAACGAAGATCAACTTCCTTTCTGTTATGACAGTCCATTGGTGTTTTTTGCATGATGTCCAATTAGTTCAATTTTAATAGATCTCCTTAATGTGACTGGCCAGTTGACGGCAGTTACTGCAGTTTATTACCAAATTAAGCTGTTTGATCCAGGTCTAGACAGCGACTCTAATGACTTTAGCAAAGCCCGAAATAAGCACAGGTCAGAATGAGAATCAAGTTTTTTATCACTGGTCATTAAATTTGTTATTTTGTGGCAACAGTGCAGCGCAAGACATTAAAGTTACTATAAGTTACAAAAAAAAAAGTGGTGCCTCCGTGGCCAGAACATACTTCTATGCAACATCCACCATCTCCAACGGGATCCCACCATCAAGCACACCTTTCCCTTCCCCCACTTTCTGCTTTCCACAGGGATCTCTCCCTATACGACTCCCTTGCCCATTCATCCCTCCCCACTGATCTCCCTCCTAGCACTTATCCTTGCAAGCAGAACAAGTGGTACACCTGCCCCTACACACTCTCTCCCTCACTACCTCAAACAGTCCTTCCAGGTGAGGCAACACTTCACCTGTGAGCCTATTGGGGTCATATACTGTGTTTGCTGCTCCCAGTGTGGCCTCTTGTATATCAGCAAGACCTGACATATATTACGGTATCGCTTCGCCGAGCACCTACACTCTGTCCACCAGAAAAAGCAGGATCTCTCAGTGGCCACCTATTTTAATACCACTTCCCATTCCAAATTGTTGGTCCATAGCCTCCTCCACTGTCGTGATGAGGCCACGCTTAGGTTGGAGGAACACCACCGTATATGCCTTCAGGGTAGCCTCCAACCTGATGAAAAATGATTTTTTGAACTTCCGGTATTGGACCCCCCCCCCCACCTTCACCATTCCCTTTTCCATTTCTCACCTTATCTCCTTGCCGCTCATTGCCTCCCTCTAATGCTCCTCCCCGCTTTTCTTTCTTCCATTGCCATCTACCAGATTCCCCCTTCTCCAGCCCTGTCTCTTTTTCACCAATCAACATCTCAGCTCTTTACTTTACCCCTCCCCCTTCAGGTTTCACCCATCACCTTGTTTCTCTCTCCCCTCTCTCTACCTTTTAAATCTACTTCTCAACTTTTTTCTCCAGTCCTGACGAAGGGTCTCAGCCCGAAACATTGACTGTACTCTTTTCCATAGATTCTGCCTGGCCTGCTGAGTTCTTCCAGCATTTTGTGTGTGTTGAGTACAAAATGGTCAGAACTCTGGTGGCAGAGAGGAAGAAGCTGTTCCTAAAATGTTGAGTGTGGGTCTTTAGGTTCCTGTACCTCCTCTCCAATGGTAATGAGAAGAGGGATGCCGCGTTATTGAGGCACCGCATTTTGAAGATATCCTTGATGACTAGCTTCTTGCCCTTCCTGTCAAGATGGCACCTGCATATAATGCTCCCACGGTCTACATCCTCTGGACAGACCATGAAACCATATATTTCACTTCGCTTATCTCTTTTACAGTTATATTTCATTTTGAATGTGATTCTGGAACTGTTGGCACCAGTAATTTGCAGTTTGGAGATCATTTGGGTGTTTGTCTCCATGAGGGTTCCAGGAAGCAGAGGCAGCATGTGCAAACCTCATGGCAAGGAGGCGGTGGGATGGAGGGCAAGCTGATTTTTGACTCAATTACACCAGTTAAAATGATGAGGGAGATTGAAACAGCAAAGCAAATGTGGAATGCGAGTGCCAGCTGTTTGCCTTTTGATCGCCAGTGGGATTGCTCTGCTATCGGAGATGAGAAACTGCCTTTTGACTGCTGCTGGGGTCGCTCTGCTGTTGTGCCCCAGAGAAAGTTACCCAGGTTTTCTGCATTTGTATATGGACTTGGACTATCGACTTTTTTTTTAAAGTCTTAGGTTTTTTTATATATATATATATATATTCATTCATTCTGTGTTTCATCTTTCTCGTTTTATTTGTGTGTGGGGGGAGGGGGAGAGAAGAAATTTGGGGTCAATGTGCCTGTTCCATTTTTGTTCTTTTATTGTGCAGGAAGGGGGACATTTGGAGGTTGATGATCCTGCTGCCGTTTTTTGCTTTCTTGGTTTCGTGCCTATCCGGAGAAGAATTTCAGAGTTGTATACTTTGATAATCATTGAACCCTTGAACCTTTGGTGGAGAGATTTGTACACACGATGGAGCTGTGTGTGTCTACAATCCTCTGCATTGGAGCCTCTATATCAGATGGAATCAATCAGAATGCCCTCCACCATAAATCTGTAAAAATTTGCTAGAGTCTTTGGTGACATTAAAAATCTCCTCAAACTCATCATGAAGCATAGCCACTGGCATGCCTACTTTGTGACTGCATCAATGAGTTGGGCCCAGTGAGCACACATTTTGCTAAGTGACACATTCCAATACCCTACCAAGCATTAAGAGCATACTAATTGGATAATAATTGAATGCCTTGCTTGTTGTAAATAGAACATACCAAGTTTCAATTTTATCAGGTATGTGTGTGTTGTAATTGTAATGTAACAGCATTGCTATGTGCCATCTCGTGTAGCAATCTCCAGCACTACAATTAAGGTTTTGTCTGGTCTCAATGTCCATCGTATCCAGTGCTCCCAGGCATTTTTTATGTCACTAAGGGAGAAGCCAATATAGATTATGCATTGAATACTTAAAGCAGTTAAAAATTTGAGTTTACCTGAACCTAAATGTTGGGTATTGTGCATGCTTTGGACACATTTTATAAATGTTGTGCTTGCTGAAGTTACGAGTTTCTGCAGATAGGCAGCAAACACCATTTTTACAAAATCTCATTCAGAGTCAAAATCAGAATTAGGTTTAATACCACTGGCATATGTCGTGAAATTTGTTGTTTTGCAGCAGCAGTACACTTCAATACATAATAAAAAATAAAGTACAAAATTACAATAAGAAAAGTCAAGTTAAACAAGTAGTGCAAAGAAGAGGAGAGAACTACTGAGGTAGTGTACATGGGTTCATTGTCCATTCAGAAATGTGATGGTAGAGGGGAATAAGCTGTTCCTGAAAAGTTGCATCAATATGTTGGGCCCAGGATAGATCCTCAGAGATGTTGATGCCAAGGAACTTGAAACTGCTCATCCTTTCTACTTTTGATTGATCTCTCAATGAGGACTGCTGTGTGTCCCCTCAACTTTCCCATCCTGACATCTACAATCAATTCCTTGGTCTTACTGATGTTGAGTGCAAGGTTGTTGCTGCGACCCGCTCAACCAGCTTTTCTACCTTGCTCCTGTACACCATCTCGTCACCATCTGAAATTCTGCCAACAGTTGTGACATCAGCAAATTTATAGATGACATTTGAGCTGTGCCTAGCCACTCAAGTGGTGGCTGTCCAGCAGAGTAGAGCAGTGCGCTAGGCACACATCCTTGAGGTGCGCCACTGTTGACTGACACCAAGATGTCATTTCTGGTCCACAATAACTGTGGTCTCCTAATGCAGTTGCAGAGCGAGGTACTGAGGCCCAGATTTTGGAACTTGTTGATTAGAACTGTGGATATGATTGTGTTTAACACTGAGATGTAATCAGTGAACAGCAGCCTGACGAAGGTATTTCTATTGTCCACATGATCCAAGGCCGACTGGAAAGCCAGTGAGACTGCATCTGCAATAGACCTATTGCAACGACACGCAATCTGCAGCAGGGCTAGGTCCTTGCTGAGGCAGGAGTTTATTCCAGCCATGACCAATCTCTCAAAGCACTTAATTGGAGTAGATGCGACTCCCACTGGGTGACAGTCATTGAGGCAGCTTACCCTGCTCTCCTTGGGCACTGGTATGATTGTCACCCTCTTGAATCAGGTGGGAACTTCAGACTGCAGCAGTGAGAGATTTGAAGATACCCTTGAATACTCACGACAGTTGGTTGGTACAGGTTTTCAGTACCCTACCAGGTACACCATCAGAGCCTGATGTCTTGCAAGGGTTCACCTTCCTAAAAGATGTTCTGACTTCAGCTTCCGAGACAAATGACAGGGTCACCAGATGCTGCAGATTTGCACAGGTGTTTTATTCTCCCTTTCAAAGTGTGCATAAAAGGTGTTAAGCTTATGAGAGTGAAGAATCACAGACATTTATGATTTTAAGTTTACAATGTAAGTAGTGATGGCCTGCAAACCTTACCAGAATGGACGTACATCCAATTCTTTCTCTCACCTCAACCAGAATTATTTATTCACCTTCAACATAGCCTTCAATAGGTCGTACCTGGACTTGTTGTTTAGTTCTGGATCACCAGTCCTGAATACCATAGATCTGGCTCTCAGCAGACGATGACTCTCTTGGTTCATCCACGGATTTTGGTTTGGGCATGTCATTTGTGACATGCCCAATTGTGACTATTATGGCGTATTCATTCAGACTCCAAGATGAATCCCTGAATATTGCTCAGACCACAGACTCAAAGCAGTCCTATAAGCACTCCTCCACCTCTCTTGATCATACCTTCTTGATCCTCACAGCTACTGCGTCATCACAGTCGATGTGGGTGCAAATGTGCCACAGTAGTTGAGGCAGCTGATATGATCGTCACCCTTGTAGAGAAACCTCCGACTACAGCAGTGAGAGATTGAAGATGTCTGTGAACACTCCTACCACTTCGTTGATTACAACTTTAAACTTAGTTGCTGGAGAAGAATGGCATTTCTAAGAGAGACCTGTGTGATGTCAAAAGTCACTCAGACCTCAGAAGTCAGTGGCTGCAACTGGAGATGAGCCCCACCTCTCTAAGACCTTGCACAAAAAGGGCATTTATGGAAGAGTGGCAAGGAAGAACCCTTAGCTTTAAAAAACATCCCATTAATGACTTTGCAAAGCATAACTTGGAAACTACTGCAAAGATGTGCAAGAAGTTTGTGTGGTCGGATGAGACGAAAGTGGAAGTTTTTGTCCTCAACACGAGCAGTACATGTGACGTAAATCCAATACTGCACATCAGCCAGGTAACGCTATTGCTACCATCAAGTGTGGTGGAGTTAGCATGTTATGAGGATGCTTTTCAGCAGCAGGAACTGGAAATCTGGTCAGGACTGGTGGGAAGATGAATGCTGCGAAAAATAGAGAGATCCTAGATAAAAGCCTGCTATCCTTGGCTAGAAAACTTGAACTGAGGAGAAAGTTCATCTTTAAATAGGACAACGACCCAAAGCACACTGCCAGAGCAACCATGGAGTGTTTTCAAATGAAGAATGTTGATGTCCTTGAGTAGCACAGTCTGAGTCCTGACTTTAACCCAATCAAATACCCCTGACAAGACCGCAAGATTGCTGTGCACTGCCGCTCCCCAATTAACCTGGCACAGCTTGAGCAAAAAAAATATATTTCTTTTAAACTTCATTGAAATACAGCACGGATTAGGCCCTTCAAGCAGCGCCAGCCTGTAATCCCCCGATTTAATCCTAGCCTAATCATGAGACAATTTACAGTGACCAAGTAACCTACCAACCTGTACATCTTTGGACTGTCAGAGGAAACCCACGCAGTCATGGGGAGAATGTACAAATTTCTGAAAGCAACAGTGGGAATTGAACCCAGGTCACAGGTACTGTAAAATGGTGTGCTAACCAGTACGCTACCATACTACCCCCACACTACTGTGCCGCCCAAGGGGAATGGGCAAATCTTGCTCCATCACCTTGTGCAAAGCTAATGATGTTATCCAAAAAGTCTACTGACTGTAACAGCTGCGAGAGGTGGTTCAACTAAGTACCGAGTGAAGGGGAATGAATACTTCTGAACTGCTGACATTCCAGTTTCTGAACTTTTAGTTTTTTACAATTTTCCCTGTTTTTTGGGCTCCATGATGAAAAATTAAAGTTCTCAGTTTAATTGATCTCTGGCTCAGAGGCCGATATCAGGCTGTCTTTCAAGAGGGTGAACACTCGCAAGGCTGCGGGGCCTGATGGATACATGGTATGGTTCTGAAAACCTGTGGCAACCAACTGGTGGGGATATTCAAAACCATTTTCAATCTCTCACTGCTACAGTTGGAAGTTGCCACCTGCTTCAAAAGGGCAACAATGCCCATGACCACATGAGCTGCCTCAATGATGATCATCCAATAGCACTCACATCTACGGTGATGAAATGTTTTTCCAGAGGTAGGTCATGGCTAGAATCAACACCTGTTTCAGGAAGGACGTGGACTCACAGCAATTTGCCATCTCCACAATAGGTCTACAGCAGACACGATCTCAATGGCTCTCCACACAGCCTTGGATCACCTGAACAATGCAAATATACCTGTGACAGGCTGCTGTTTATTGCCTATAGCTCAGCATATAACACCATCATTCAGAATCAGAATCTTACCACCGGCATGTGATGTGAAATTTGTTAACAGTTCAATGCAATACATAATCTAGCAGACAGAGAAAAAAATAATGATAATAAATAAAATAAAATAAAATAAAACATAACAATAAATAAACAAGTAAATCAATAGATTTGAATAGATTTTTAAAAATGTGTAAAAACAAATAATGTATAATTAAAAAGTGAGGTAGTGTCCAAAGCTTCAATGCCCACTGAGGAATCGGATGGCAGAGGGAAAGCTGTTCCTGAATTGCTGAGCGTGTGCCTTCAGGCTTCTGTATCTCCTACCTCCTACAGTCCCCATCAAAAAGCTACAGAGTGCGGTTCTCTGTACCTCCGTTTGTAATTGGATTCTTGACTTCCTAACCGGAAGACTACAATCTGTGCAGACTGAAAATAATATCTCTACCTCGCCGGCAATCTACACTGGCATGACACAGGGATGTGCTTAGCCCACTGCTCTACTCTCTCTACACCCATGACTGTGTGGCTAGGCATAGCTCAAATGCCATCTGTAAATTTGCCGATGACAAAACAATCGTTGGCATAATTTCAGATGATGACGAAAGGGCGTACAGGAGTGAGATATGCCAGCTAGTTGAGTGCACCCTTGCACAACAACCTTGCACTCAACGTCAGCAAGACCAAAGAACTAATTACGGACTTCAGGAAGAGCAAGAAAAGGGAACACAAACCAATTCTCATAAAGGGATCTGGAATGGAGAAAGTGAGCAATTTCAAGTTCCTGGGCCGTCAATATCTCTGAGAACCTAGCCAGGACGCAACATACTGATGCAGCTATAAAGAAGGTAAAACGACTATAGTTCATTAGGGGTTGGAGGAGATTTGGCGTGTCAACTTGAAAACTTCTACAAATGCACCATGGAGAGCATTCTGACTGATTGCAGCACCGTCCCGTTTTGGGGGGGGGGAGGGGGGCCTACAGCAAAGGATCAAAGTAAGTTGAAGAAACTTGTAAAATTAGTCAGCTCCATCATGGATACTAGCCTCTGCAGTCTTCAAGAAGCAGTGCCTTAGGAAGGCAATGTCCATCATTAAAGACCACCACCACCTAGGGCGTGCCCTCTTCACACTGTTCCCATCCAGAAGGATGCACAGAAGCTTGAAGGCACACACTCAGCAGTTCAGGGACAGCTTCTTCCCCTCTGCCATCTGATTTCTAAATGGACATTGAATGCATGAACACTACCTCACTACCTTTCTTTTAATCTGTTATTTTTGCATTACTTACTGTAGCTAACATTCCTACATTTTGACTTAAAGATCATACATGCTTAAATTATTTTAATTAAATTTCACATATTGTAAGTACCTGTAAATAGACATCATTTATTATGAAATTGTATTGAATTGTTCTGAAATCCCTGCAATTTCACACCTTTTACCAACGACTGGTCTTCAAAGTTTAAAGCAAATTTATTATCAAAGTACATATGTTACCATATATTACCTTGATAGTCATTATCTTGTAGGTATTGACAAGAAATATAACACAATTTATGAATAAGCTATACATTAATCAAAGATTGTCAAACAACCAATATAAAAAAGACAAACTGTGTAAATAAATTGAAATACTGAGAACATGAGTTTAAAGAGTCCTTGACAATGAGTCTGTAGGCCACAGAACCAGTTCAGAGTAACAGTGACTGAAGTTAACCATGCCAGTTCAAGAATCTGCTAGTTGTAAGGTAATAATGGTTTCTGAATCTGGTGGTGTTGGACCCAAGGCTTTTGTCTAATATGATATATAAATATGGTTATGTGACAATAGCTTATCATGAACAAGGTTCCATTCATTTTACAAAAATAACTTTTCCTGAATTATTGTGACTCATACAAAACAGCCTTCAAACCAGCAGTCATCACCCAGCCCCTTTTCACTACCCTAAAGGGATGCATACGTTTCTGAAAAATGCTTCAAATTAAGGACATAGCCTTATTGCCTAGTTTACATTTATATGTCCTTACACAACCTTACATTTCCCAACAAACATCAACTATTTAAGGTTATGTCAAAGAACCCATTTCATTGAATACCAATTGCAAATAAACAGCAATACATGCAATTTATAATTAGACCATATTGTTTTTAAAACTAGATCAATAATTTTAAACTTATAGGTTCCAACAGTAACTCAATCTATAATATTCTACTGATTAAGGACTCAACCCTAAACATTAACTGTTTCTCTTTCGACAGATGCTGCCAGACATACTGAGGAACTTCTGTTTTTGTTTCCATCATCTGAAGTTAACTTTTATTTTTATTAATTGTCGCCAGCAGAATCTAAGAAATGCATCTCTGCAGTTCCTATGCTAGAAGTAATGTGTTCAAAAATACAGCAGATACAATACCACTGTTTTCGGTAATGTGATCCAAATAAATGTAAAACAGTGTTGGAAAAACTTCGATCAGGCAAATCAGGTTGATGATCTGAAATATTTACCCTTTCTCTCCACAAATGCTCAGATTTTTTTTTGTTTTTCTTCATAGTTTCAGCAGCTGCAGATTTAAAGTTCAATTCATTCAATTATCCACTTCATTGAAATTTAGTGTTTTCTACATTTGCTCAAAAGTTCCACAACGCCAGCGACAGAGGACAACTTAAAAACCCGTGTGTAAGAAGCGAACTGTGTAAACAAACCATACGCAAATTTTTCAATCTATAAAACGCTGCTAAAGGTACTATCCAAATTGGCGAGAAATGGGAGGAGAAAGAGGAAGGGGAAGAAAACAAGTTAATTTATGCTACTCCTAGTTCCTGATTACAATACGAATGACGGGTGGTGTTTAAAATAATCTATATTTTGCACTCCCAAGGTAATAACGAAGCCGGTTTCACCCCCAAGGCCGACGGATGGCAGCTATTGTTTCTCAAACACTGAAGTGTACCGCACTCCAGGCATCGCCGTTACCCGCACCGTTACATCCGACACTGACGCCGTTCGCTGCGCATAGTACGCTGGTTCGAGGTTGCATGGTTTTGTCTGTCCCGGGGGGAAAAAGGCCCCTTTGTTATCCAAGGCTGCATTAAAGCCCGGGGAGGGAATGAGGAAGAGGGAGGGGAAGTGCGAAGAACCCACCTGCCTGCACCGTATCTGTCAAATCGTAGTTGACGGCAGGGAACTCCTTAAGCTTCCGCCCGCTTAGATTGAGAATGCCCGAATGAACTGCCTCCTCCAGAACCCTTTCCAGGCTGCGGTTAAGCTGCGTTGACGGAACAGCAGTCCTCGAGTACCAAGGCTGGTGCCCACCCAAGCCCGCCGCCATTTCTCTCCCAGTTGTATAGAACGGCCTCCCGCGCAGCCACCAATACGCACGCGCGGCAAGCAAGCGCGTTCTCCGCCCAGCGGGCCCGCGAGGGGCGGGCCGAAGGCCGAGGCCATTGGTCATCTGATCCAAATGGGCGGGATCGTGATGACGTCACACCGGGCCCTGATTGACAACGGACTGCTCAGGCCGGAGCCCAAAGGTCAGATGGAGGGGCAATCGCAGCAATTTTGTCGTCGACCCACGACATCTGTCAGTGATATTAAACCTGATTCAAAAATTTTCTGTCGATCTGAAGATGTGGTTTCTTTGATAAATACCATTCTCCTGAAGCTATTGTATTATTTATCTTAACTTTGAAGTTCCCAGACTCTTCTCAAAATCTCAAATTAGCACCTAATCCCAATGCTCCTAAATTTTTTATTACCAACAGCAGGCACCTTCAAGTATTAGAAGGCTAAACGCCCCTTCCTTAAAATTCTTCAAATCTATTGGAAGGTTAAGCAAACAAAACATCTCCCAGGCCAAAAATTCCCACAATTGAGAAGGGCCTGCATAAACTCAGGTGTCCATTGGGCAGGCCATGACAAAACTGTGGCCAACACCAGATTCCCACAACACTTTATTACAAGTTGTCAGAGCAAGAGATTACTAGGTGATCAGGGGGAAAGATTCGAGGATTCAAAACTTCCTTTGGTAAAAATAAAACAATTACCCATTGATTCTTGAGAATCTTGACCCCAAGAACACCCAATGAGACCATTTGAGATGGCAGTGACCACTTTAATCCAAGCATCACATAGATTAATAGTGTTAATGGTTCAAGGAGGGCACCACTTTACAAGCAACTCACTCACCTACCTTGTCTGGTGTTTTCTGCCAATCTGTTGAACTTCATTGCTGCTTCTACATTGGCTCCATCAGTTTTCTCAAAACAAGTGTACGTAACTGATCCTGAATTCTGGTTCAATCAACCAGAATTTGAAGCAGAATTATCAATGTGTAGGAGATCAAAGACCATCGTCCCTGGCAATGACCAGCAATTGAAGTTGACCTTTGCATAAAAGTAGATACAAATGGAGATTGCCGTGTTTGCTTTTGACTTCTCAAGACTGTCCATTATCTTTACCCATAAATATTGAGATGCCTGGTGTTTGAACTTCAGGCAACCTTGGTCTAATTCCTATGCTCAAAAGCAACAATTGTTGGTCAAACTCTTTGAAGACCGGATTTTTCTTACATTGACAAAGCAAATGCTCTGATTAGAGACCAATAATAACTCCATTACAAACAAGAGAAGAACTGCAGATGCTGGAAATCCAAGCAACACACACAAAATGCTGGAGGAACTCAACAGGCCAGGCAGCATCTATGGAAAAAAAGTACAGTCGACATTTCTGGCCGAGACCCTTTTAGCAGAACAGAATATAAAAGCAAAGAAATAATGCTGAGACTTTATAAGACACTAGTCAGGCTGCACCAAGAGTATAATCAACAGCTTTGGGGCCCATATCTCAGAAAAGATGTGTTGTCATCGGAGAGAGTTCAGAGGAGGTTCACAAGCATGATTCCGGGAATGAAGGAGTTAACCTATGAGGAGCATTTGACAACTTTGGCCTGTACTCGCTGAAATTCAGAAGAATGCGGGGGGATCTCATTGAAATCTACCGAATGTTGAAAGCACTAGATGGGGTAAACATGGAGAGGATGATTCCTATGATGGGGGTATACAGAACGAGAGGGCACAACCTCAAAATTGAGGGGTGACCTTTTAGAATAGCGGTAAGGAGGCATTTTTTAAGCTGGAAATTAGTGAATCTGTGGAATGCTCTGCCACAGACTGCAGTGGAGGCCAAGCCCATGGGTATGTTTAAGGCAGAAGTTGATCATTTCCTGATAGGTGAAGGAATCAAAGGATGTGGCGAGAAGGCATGTGTATGGGGTTGAGAGGGATCCGGGATCAGCCATGATGAAATGGTGGAGCAGACTCAGTGGGCTGAATAGCCTAATTCTGCTCCTGTGTCTTATGGTCATAGGGATCTTCAATATGCAGGTAGATTGGGAAAATCAGGTTGGTGCTAGATTCCAAGAGGGGAAAATTCTAGAGTACCTATGAAATGGCTTTTTAGAGCAGCTCATGGTTGAGTCCACTAGGGGATCAGCTACCCTGGATTGGGTCTTGTGCAGTGAACCAGAATTGATTGGAGAGAATAAGGTAAAAGAGACCTTTGGGGTCGTAATATGATAGAATTCACCCCAAAATTTGAGAAGGAGGTTAAAGTCAGATTTATTAATATGACAGTGGAGTAAAAGGAACTACAGAGGCATGAGAGAGGAATAGAACAAAATTGAAGGGAAAAGAACACTGGCAGGGATGACTGCAGAGCAGCAATGGCTGGAATTTCTGGAAGCAATTCAGGAGGCACAGGATATATACATCCCAAAGGGGAAGAAGTATTCTAAAGGAAAGATGACACAATTGTGACTAACAAGAGAAGTCAAAGCCAACATAAAAGCCAAAGAGAGGCATATAATAGAGCAAAAATTACTGTGAAGTTAGAGGATTGGAGTGCTTTTAAAAGCCAACAGAAGGTACCTAAAGAAGTTATTAAGAATGTAAAGATGGAACATGAAAGTAAACTAGCCAATAATATTAAAGAGGATACCAAAAGTTTCTTCAGATACATAAAGTGTAAAAGAGAGATGAGAGTGGATAATGGACCACGGGAAAATGATACTGGAGAGGTAGCAAAGGGGGACAATGAAATGGCAGGTGAATGGAAAAAGTAGCAACACACACCAGGTACTGGAGGAACTCAGCAGGCTAGGCAGCATCCATTGAAAAGAGTACAGTCAACTTTTGAAGCCAAAACCCTTCGGCAGGACTGGGGAAGAAAAGCTGAGGAGTGGATTTAAAAGGTGGGGTGGGAGTGGAGAGAGAAACACAGGGTGACGGGTGAAACCTGGATGGGGAGGGATGAAGTAAAGAGCTGGGAAGTTGATTGGTAAAAGAGACAGAAGGCCATGGAAGAAAGAATAGGAGCACCAGAGGGAGGCGATGGGCGGGCAAGGAGATAAGGTGTGAGACGAAAAAGGGGATGGGAAATGGTGAAGTGGGAGGGGAGAGGTGGTGGCATTACTGGAAGTCTGAGAAATTTATGTTCGTGTCATTAGGTTGGAGGCTACCTAGACGGAATATAAGGTGTTGTTCCTCCAACCTAAATGTGGCCTCATCACAACAGTGGAGGAGGCCATGGATGGACATATCGTAATGGAAATGGGAAGTGGAATTAAAGTGGGTGGCTGCTGGGAAATCCCGCTTTTTCTGGCAGACAGAGCATAGGTGCAGGCGAAGTGGTCTCACTGATATACAGGAGGTCAAACTGCGAGCACTGAAGACAGTATATGACCCCAACAGACTCACAAGTGAAGTGTCGCCTCACCAGGAAGGACAGTTTAGGGCCCTGAATGGTAGTGAGGGAGGAGGTGTAGGGGCAGGTGTCACACTTGTTCTACTTGCAAGGATAGGTGCCAGGAGGGAGATCAGTGTGGAGGGACGAATGGACAAGGGAGTCGCGTAGGTAGTGATCCCAAAGTATTTTGCATCAGTCCTCATTATGGAAGACACTAGCAGTTGATGGAAGTTCAAAGGTGTCAGGGGTCATGAAGTGTGTGAAGTTTCCATAACTATAGAGAAGGCTCTTGGAAAACTGGAAGGTCTGAAGGTACATAAGTCATCTGAACCAGATGGTGTACACACCAGGGTTCTGAAAGAGTTGGCTGAAGAGATTGTGAAGACACTAGTAATGATCTTTGAAGAACCATGAGATTCTGGAATGGTTCCGGAAGACTGGAAAATTGCAAATGTCACTCCACTCCTCAAGAAGGAAGAGAGGCAGAAGAAAAGAAACTATAGGTCAGTTAGTGGGACCTCAGTGGTTGGAAAGATGTTCAAGCCAATTATTAAGTATGAGCTCTCAGGGTACTTGGAGGCACATGATAAAATAGGCCTTACTCAGCATGGTTTCCTCAAGGGAAAATATTGCTTGACAAATCTGCTGGAATTCTGTGAAGAAATAACAAGCAGGATAGACAAAGGATAACCGGTTGATGTTGTATACTTGGATTTTTAAAAGGCCTTTGACAAGGTGCCACACATGAGGCTGTTTAACAAGCTATGAGCCCATGGTATCACTGGAAATATTCTAGCATGGTTAAAGCAGTGGCTGGTTGGCAGGAGGCAAAGTGTGGGAATAAAGTAAGCCTTTTCTTATCGGTTGCCGGTGACTAGTGGTGTTCCACAAGGGTCTATGTTGGGACCAATTCTTTTTTACATTATATGTCAATGGTTGGGCTAATGGAATCGATGGCTTTGTTGGGAAGTTTGCAGACAATATGAAGATAGGTAGAGGGCAGGTAGATTTGAGGAAGTAAGAGGCTACAGATGGACTAAAACAGATTAGGAAAATAGACTAATTGGGAGATGGAATACAGTGTCGGGAGTTTATAGTCATACACTTTAGTAGAAGAAATTAAAGGAATGACTATTTTCTAAATGCAGAGAAAATACAAAAACCTGAGGTGTAAAGGGAATTAGGAGTCCTTGTGCAGGATTCCTTAAAGGTTAATTTGCAGGTTAAGAATATGGTTAGGAAGGCAAATGCAATGTTATCATTCATTTCAAGAGGACTAGAAGATAAAAGCAAAGATGTAATGTTGAGACTTTATAAAGCACTGGTGAGGCCTCATGGAGGAATGTGAGCGGTTTTAGGACCCTTATCTTAAAAAGGATTTGCTAAAACTGGAGAGGGTTCATAGGAGGTTCACAAAACTGATTCCAGGATTGAATGGCTTGTCATATGAAGTGTATATGATGGCTCTGTGCCTGTATGCATTAGAATTTGGAAGAATGAGGGGTGAACTCATTGAAACCTATCCAATGGTGAAAGGCTTTGATAGAGTGAATGTAGAGGATATTTTCTATGGTGCGAGGACACAGCCTCAGAATAGAGGGGTGTTTTATTAGAATGGAGTTGAGGAGGAATTTCTTGAGCCGTGGAGTGGTGAATCCGTGGAATTCATTGCCACAGGCAGCTACGGAGGCCAAGTCTTTACATATATTTAAGGCAGAGGTTGATAGATTCTTTATTGGTCAGGTCATGAAGGGATACGGGGAGAAGGGAAGAGATTGGGGCTGAGGGGAAAATTAGATCAGCCATGATGAAATAGCAGAGCAGGTTCGATGGGCCAAATGACCTAATTATGCACCTTTATCTTATGGTCTTATGTTCTTCACACAAGATGTACATTTTGCAAAATATTCTGATTCAAAAGTAATTCTTGAATCATTTTATAATAAATTTATAGAAAACAACATAATTTTTGAATCGTTTTATAATAAATTTATAGAAAACAACTGCCTTCTGCACTTCAGAATTCACAGGCCACACTAGGGTAGTGCACTTACTCAATACGTGTTCCATCAAAAGCTGAGTTTATCCAACTGCCAAATCATTCTTATTAACTTTTTCTTATGCAGTAACACAGCAGTAAGGATGGTCTGCTTCCATTCCAGTTCTATGAAGGGACTGGAGGGCCTGATGAGGCCAATATAGGACATTTTGAGAGTGTAGAGTTTGTATGTTCCTGTCAGGATTAAAGGCAAATTGAATAGGAATAAGGAACCTTGGTTCTCAAGGGATATTGCAACTCTGATAAAGAAGAAGAGGGAGTTGTATGAAATGTATAGCAAACAGGGAGTAAATCAGGTGCTTGAGGAGTATAAGAAGTGCAAGAAAATACTTAAGAAAGTAATCAGGAGGGCTAAAAGAAGACATGATGTTGCCTTGGCAGTCAAAGTGAAGGATAATCCGAAGAGCTTTTACAGGTATATTAAGAGCAAAAGGATTGTAAGGGATAAAACTGGTCCTCTTGAAGATCAGAGTGGCCGGCTATGTGCGGAACCAAAGGAAATGGGGGAGATCTTAAATAGGTTTTTTGCATCTGTATTTACTAAGGAAACTGGCATGAAGTCTATGGAATTGAGGGAATCAAGTAGTGAGATCAGGGAAACTGTACAGATTGAAAAGGAGGAGGTGCTTGCTGTCTTGAGGAAAATTAAAGTGGATAAATCCCCGGGACCTGACAGAGTGTTCCCTCGGACCTTGAAGGAGACTAGTGTTGAAATTGCAGGGGCCCTGGCAGAAATATTTAAAATGTCACTGTCTACAGGTGAGGTGCTGGAGGATTGGAGAGTGGCTCATGTTGTTCCGTTGTTTAAAAAAGGATTGAAAAGTAATCCGGGAAATTATAGGCCGGTGAGTTTAACGTCGTTAGTAGGTAAGTTATTGGAGGGAGTACTAAGAGACAGAATCTACAAGCATTTGGACAGACAGGGACTTATTAGGGAAAGTCAACATGGCTTTGTGCGTGGTAGGTCATGTTTGACCAATCTGTTGGAGTTTTTCGAGGAGGTTACCAGGAAAGTGGATGAAGAGAAGGCAGTGGATATTGTCTACATGGATTTCAGTAAGGCCTTTGACAAGGTCCCGCATGGGAGGTTAGTTAGGAAAATTCAGTCGCTAGGTATACATGGAGAGGTGGTAAATTGGATTAGACATTGGCTCAATGGAAGAAGCCAAAGAATGGTGGTAGAGAATTGCTTCTCTGAGTGGAGGCCTGTGACTAGTGGTGTGCCACAGGGATCAGTGCTGGGTCCATTGTTATTTGTCATCTATATCAATGATCTGGATGATAATGTGGTAAATTGGATCAGCAAATTTGCTGATGATACAAAGATTGGAGGTGTAGTAGGCAGTGAGGAAGGTTTTCAGAGCCTGCAGAGGGACTTGGACCAGCTGGAAAAATGGGCTGAAAAATGGCAGATGGAGTTTAATACTGACAAGTGTGAGGTATTGCACGTTGGAAGGACAAACCAAGGTAGAACATACAGGGTTAATGGTAAGGCACTGAGGAGTGCAGTAGAACAGAGGGATCTGGGAATACAGATACAAAATTCCCTAAAAGTAGCGTCACAAGTAGATAGGGTCGTAAAGAGAGCTTTTGGAAATTGGCCTTTATTAATCAAAGTATTGAGTATAAGAGCTGGAATGTTATGATGAGGTTGTATAAGGCATTGGTGAGGCCGAATCTGGAGTATTTTGTTCAGTTTTGGTCACCAAGTTACAGGAAGGATATAAATAAGGTTGAAAGAGTGCAGAGAAGGTTTACAAGGATGTTGCCGGGACTTGAGAAACTCAGTTACAGAGAAAGGTTGAATAAGGTTAGGACTTTATTCCCTGGAGCGTAGAAGAATGAGGGGAGATTTGATAGAGGTATATAAAATTATTATGTGTATAGATAGAGTGAATGCAAGCAGGCTTTTTCCACTGAGGCAAGGGGAGAAAATAACCAGAGGACATGGGTTAAGGGTGAAGGGGGAAAAGTTTAAAGGGAACATTAGTGGGGGCTTCTTCACACAGAGAGCCGTGGGAGTATGGAATGAGCTGCCAGGTGAGGTGGTAAATGCGGGTTCTTTTTTAACATTTAAGAATAAATTGGACAGATACATGGATGGGAGGTGTATGGAGGGATATGGTCCGTGTGCAGGTCAGTGGGACTAGGCAGAAAATGGTTCGGCACAGCCAAGAAGGGCCAAAAGGCCTGTTTCTATGCTGTAGTTCCTATGGTTTCTATGGTTTCTATCAGAGTTTGCCACATGAGACAGAGGTATCCGATAAGGTGAATGAGTGGGGATTTTGGAAAGTGATATATTGCTTCTAGCTTCTGTGGACTCACAATAAAGATTTCAATATTCTTAATGCCAAGTAAAATCTTCCAATTTTGTGTAATAATGGACCAGAAATTTCTACAAGTTGCTGAGAAAAATATCTTTCCAAAAAGGCTTTTAGAACATCCTTAAATTGTTTTCTTTGTCCTCATGCATGGCATGCACATCAAATACTACTGGGTGTAATTTTGGACCATAATACTGAGGAGAATAGTCTGAGAGGGGACACTGATTCTGTCATTGGGCTTTAAGGAGATTAAAGGCATAGAGTTGGTAGTATCAGTGTTGTGAATTAGTACTTTTTGTAGTCAATGTTCCAGAATTATACACAAGGCTAGACACTTGATCATTGAAATATATGAGACAAAAGACCCTACACTTAAATTGCACAAAACTTGGCCTAGTTATAGAACAATGAGCCCCTGTCAATAAAAGTACCGGAAAGCAGGGATCATTGCTTCACAGTACACTATGAGATTTATGCCAGATTTCAAGTCTTGATCTTCAAATATTCTTTTCTTCAGATAACCAAAGGAGAATTTCTTTATTACTGTATGCCTTCAATGATATGGAAAGTAGTTCTTGTTTCTTGGACTTCATTATCAGTCGGTAGTGTTGTGTAATTGGATCAAGTTCTGTGTTTACGCAGTGTAGGGCTTTTTGTCGCATAAACTTCAATTATCAATTGAAAGTTGGCATGGACATCAGCCTCTGAAAGTGCAAGTGCTTAAGCAACATTTACACACTGGAGCTTGATGACCGACATTTAGTGACTTTGATTCTGAAATGAAAGTGGTGTGTAATTGAACAGTGTTCCATGCGCTCTTACAGATGAGCTTCATTCTATCAAGAAGTTGTTGGAAGTGAGGTACAGCACCCTGAGGACAAATTCCAAAAATTATTGGGGCCTCACTTTTGCACTGGCTCATCACACCATTCAGTAGAATTTCATCTCCTTTCACTCCACCACCAAAGAGTTGCAGTTTCCTAATTTAATTCCCAATTGCATTTAAATTTACATTGTTTAAAAATAATGCTCTCATGGATAAATTGGAAACAAAATTGAAATGAAAGTTGATGTCTCAATGAAGAAATAATTAGCTTTCCATCTGTCCTATTTACCTATTAAATAGGAAGTATCATTCTAATTGAAATCAGAATCAGAATCAGAATCGGAAAAAAGTTTATCATCACTGGCAAGTGACGTGAAACCAGTTCCCCTCTACCACAACTCTGCTCCGTCTAGCAGAATTAGCCCTTACGCTTCCTTTGGCTCTTCCCACTTCCTCCAAACTAAAGGTGTAGCCATGGGCACCCGTATGGGTCCCAGCTATGCCTGCCTTTTTGTTGGCTTTGTGGAACAATCTATGTTCCAAACCTATTCTGCTATCTGTCCCCCACTTTTCCTTCGCTACATCGACGACTGCATTCGCGCTTCTTCCTGCAGGCATGCTGAGCTCGTTGACTTCATTAACTTTGCCTGCAACTTTCACCCTGCCCTCAAGTTTACCTGATCCATTTCCGACACCTCCCTCCCCTTTCTTGATCTTTCTGTCTCCGTCGCTGGAGACAGCTTATCTACTGATGTCTACTATAAGCCTACTGACTCTCACATCTATCTGGACTATTCCTCTTCTCACCCTGTCTCTTGCAAAAATGCCATCCCCTTCTCACAATTCCTCCATCTCCGCCGCATCTGCTGTCAGGACTTTTCATTCCAGGACGAAGGAGATGTCCTCCTTTTTTTAAAGAAAGGGGCTTCCTTCCATTCCTCCACCATCAACTCTGCTCTCAAATGCATCTCCCCCATTTCACACACATCTGCTCTCACTCCATCCTCCTGCCACCCACTAGGAATAGGGTTCCCCTTGTCGCCACCTACCACCCCACCAGCCTCCGGGTCCAACATATTATTCTCCGTAACTTCCGCCACCTCCAAACGGATCCCACCACTAAGCACATCTTTCCCTCCCCCGTTCTCTGCTTTCCGCAGGGATCGCTCCTTACACGACTCCCTTGTCCATTCGTCTCCCCCATCCCTCCCCACTGATCTCCCTCCTGGCACTTATCCTTGTAAGCGGAACAAGTGCTAATCATGCCCTTAAACTTCCTCCTTCACTACCATTCAGGGCCCCAGTGAGTTGGCTGGGGTGATATACTGTGTCTGGTGCTCCCGACACGGCATTCTGTATATTGGCGAGACCCGACGCAGACTGGGAGATCATTTCACTGAACAACTACGCTCTGTCCGCCAGAGAAAGCAGGATCTCCCAGTGGCCACACATTTTAATTCCACATCCAATTCCTATTCTGATATGTCTATCCACGGTCTCCTGTAAAGATGAAGCCACACTCAGGTTGGAGGAACAACATCTTTTATTCCGTTGGGGTAGCCTCTAACCTGATGGCATGAACATTGACTTCTCAAACTTCTGCTAATGCCCCATCTCCCCCTCGTACCCCATCTGTTATTTATTTATTTATATACACACATTCTTTTTCTCTCTCTCCTTTTTCTCCCTCTGTCCCTCTCCCTATACCCCTTGCCCATTCTCTGGGTTTTTCCCTCCCTCCCCCTTTTCTTTCTCCTTAGGCCTCCTGTCTCATGATCCTCTCATATCCCTTTTGCCAATCAACTGTCCAGCTCTTGGCTCCATCCCTCCCCCTCCTGTCTTCTCCTATCATTTCGGATCTCCCCCTCCCCCTCCCACTTTCAAATCTCTTATTAGCTCTTCTTTCAGTGAGTCCTGATGAAGGGTCTTGGCCCGAAACGTCGACTATACCTCTTCCTAGAGATGCTGCCTGGCCTGCTGCATTCACCAGCAACTTTTATGTGTGTTGCTTGAAATTCCAGCATCTGCAGATTTCCTCGTGTTTGCGTTGTGAAATTTGTTAACTTAGCAGCAGCAGTTCAATGCAATGCATAATCTAGAAGAGAAAAACAATAATAATAAACAAGTAAATCAACTACAGTATACGTATATTGCATACATTTTGAAAAATGTGTAAAAAACTGAAATACTGTATATGAAAAAAAAAGGTGAGGTAGTGTCCAAGGTTTCAATGTCCATTTAGGAATCAGATGGTAGAGAGGAAGAAGCTGTTCTTGAATCATTGACTGTGTGCCTTCAGCCTTCTGTACCTCCTACCTGATGTTAAAAGTGAGAAAAGGGCATGCCCTGGGTGCTGGAGGTCCTTAATAATGGACGCCACCTTTCTGAGACACCGCTCCTTGAAGATGTCCTGGGTAATTTGTAGGCTAGTACCCAAGATGGATCTGACTAGATTTACAATCCTCTGCAGCTTCTTTTGGTCCTGTGCAGTAGCCCCTGCACACCAGACAGTGATGCAGCCTGTCAGAATGTTCTCCACAGTACATCTATAGAAGTTTTAGAGTGTATTGGTTAACATGCCAAATCTTTTCAAATTCCTAATAAACTATATTGATATCCTCAGAGATCTTGACACCCAGGAACTTGAAGCTGCTCACTCTCTCCACTTCTGATCCCTCTGTGAGGATTGGTATGTGTTCCTTCGTCCTACCCTTCCTGAAATCTACAATCAGCTCTTTCCTCTTACTGATGTTGAGTGCCAGGTAATTGCTGTGGCACCTCTCCACTAGTTGGCATATCTTACTCCTGTATGCCCTCTTGTCACCACCTGAGATTCTGCCAACAATGGTTGTATCATCAGCAAATTTTTAGATGGTATTTGAGCTATGCTTAGCCACACAGTCACATGTATATAGATAGTAGAGCAGTGGGCTAAGCACATATCCCTGAGGTGCTCCAGCGTTGATCATCAGCGAGGAGGATATGTTATCACCAATTCGCACAGATTGTGGTCTTCCGGTGAGGAAGTCGAGGATCCTATTTGCAGAGGGAGGTACAGAGGCCTGGGTTCTGCAAGTTCTCAATGAGGATTGTGGGAATGATGGTATTAAATGCTGAGCTATAGTCGTAGAACTGCATCCTGTTCAACATTTGTGTTCTCCAGGTGGTCTAAATCCATGTGGAGAGCCATTGAGGTTTCATCTACTGTTGACCTATTGTGGCAGTAGGCAAATTGCAGTGTGTCCAGGTCCTTGCTGAGGCAGGAGTTCACTCTGGTCATGACCAACCTCTCAAAGCATTTCATCATCTTCGATGTGAGTGCTACCGGGCAACAGTCATTAAGGCAGCCCACATTATTCTTCTTTGGCACTGGTATAATTGTTGCCTTTTTGAAGCAAGTGAGAACTTCCTCCGGTAGCATTGAGAGGTTGAAAATGTCCTTGAATACTCTCGCTAGCTGGTTGGCACAGGTTTTCAGAGCCTTACCACATACTCCATCAGCACCTTCTGCCTTGCGAGGGTTCATTCTCTTTAAAGACAGCCTAACATTGGCCTCTGAGATGGAGATCACAGGGTCATCAGGTGCAGCAGGGATCTTCACAGCTGTAGTTGTGTCTCTCTTTCAAAGCGGATATAGAAGGAGTTGAGTTCATCTGGTAGTGAAACATCGCTGCCATTCATGCTATTGGGTTTCACTTTGTAGGAAGTAATGTCTTGCAGGCTCTGCCAGAGATGTCGTGCATCCAATGTCACCTCCAACCTCGTTCGAAATTGTCTCTTCACCCTTGAAATACCCCTCCGCAAATCATACCTGGTTTTCTGGTACAGGCCTTGGTCACCAGACTTGAATGCCGCAGACTTAGCCTTCAGCAGATGACGTACCTCCTGGTTCATCCACGGATTTTGGTTTGGGAATGTACAGCAAGTCTTTGTAGGCACACACTCATCCACACAGGTTTTAGTAAAGTTGGTAACAATTGTAGCATACTCATCCAGGTTTGAAGATGAATCCCTGAATACAGTCCAGTCCATCGACTCAAAGCAGTCCTGTAGGCGCTCCTGTGCTTCCCTTGTCCAAACCTTCCTGGTCCTCACGGCTGGTGCTGCAGTCTTCAATCTCTGCCTATACTTTGGGAGTAGAAGTACAGCCAGGTGATCAGACTTCCCGAAGTGAGGGTGTGGAATAGCACAGTAGGCAATCTTGATGGTGGTGGAGCAATGGTCTAGTGTGTTGTTTCCTCTGGTATTGCAAGTAATCTGTTGATGGTAGTTGCTTCGTGATTTTGTTCAGACTGGCCTGGTTAAAATCTCCCAAAACGATGGTGAAGGCGTTAGGGTACGCCGTTTCGTGCATGTTGATCCCATTGCTCAGATCATCCGAAGCCTGCTTGACATTGGCCTGAGGTGGAATGTAAACTGCCACCAAAATGACCCCAGAGAACTCCTGTGATATGTAAAACGGAATGCAAATTCCATAATACTCATTCCTTTAGAATCAGAACACTCTAAACTGGCCAGTTTCAATTCTCATTGCCTTAGTGAATTAGTTTCAACTTCACTCACAAAAGCAGATTTTCCCAGTTGAAGATTTTAAAACTCTGCATTTAGTACAAGCGGAAGTTTGTTCTGCTTTGTAACACAAGTTACAATTTCGTGGTCATAGTAATCTGCAACAATACTTGATTTATACAGAAGCCATAATAGAGTAAATTAAACTTTACACTAAACCACGCAGGAATTAAAAAAAGTGAGCAAAAAGTAGACTCAGGACTCCGGGTCTTCCAGCTGACCCTTGTTTGAGTTAATCATAGGCACCTGATTCCCATCTTTGAGCTTGCAATTAAGTAGCCTTGGGGTTGAATGTGGGCTGCTGGTTTGTCTTGTCAGTCCCCCTTGGAGCAACCTACTGATGGAAGGCTAGTGAAACCATTTGTGATCTCCAGGCCTGGTTGGAGGACCACTGCTTCATGGAGCCTTGTTGCCACTTGTTGGAGTAGTCTTTGTGGTATGGATCCGGCTGTTTCCCGGGCCAGCTGAGTGGCTGCCAGACACTCCAAGCTTGGTAGGGACCTGGCTGTTTCTGTAGTCAGCTTTGGTTGCTGGCTGAACTGAGGCTTGGAGCTACCCTGGAGCAGAGATGGAACTGTCTGTTGTTCTTTGGTGTTTGTCTCTTCTTGTCCTCCCCTCCGTGGGGTAAGCCAGGCTGTTTTGCCATTGCCCTGCAAGGGGAATCTGTCTTCTCTTGTCCTTGCGTCTGTTGAGTAATTCTGGCCGTTCTGCCATTACCTGATGGGGAGACCTGTCCCACCTTGGTATGGAGATGGAGTTGAGTCCTGGCTTGTCGTAGGATAAGTCCCGGCTCTATATCTATGTTCTGTCCTGTCTCATGTAAGTGTTGTATTAAGGATGAGTCCTGGCTTGTTGAAGGATAAGTCCCGGCTTAATGTTGATGTTCAGCTCCCTCAGCTCCAGTCTCTGAGTTATCAGCCTCCGTATTTCAAGACAATGATCCCGCAGCCAAGCTCAAGACCCAAGACCCCAAGCCTCAAGGATCCCAAGCCAAGCTCAAGACCCAAGATCCCAAGCCTTGAGGATCCCAAGCCAAGCTCCAAGAACCCAAGCCTCGAGGATCCCAAGCCAGGCTCAAGACCCAAGATCTCAGCCTGCAGCCAAGCTGTCAAAAGGGCGGTGCCTGTGAGCGGACCCAAGTGCAAGACACCGACACTGAAGTACGAGGGACAGGACTAGGATACAGGGCGATGGCAAGGACATGGACAGGAAAACCAGGAACCTGGAACAGGACTGGACAAAAGAGCTAGGAGCCTGGGCTTGGACTCCAAGCCAGAGACTGGACAAGGACCCAGTACCTGGGTCTTGCCTCTGGCTCGGACCCCAGAACTAGGCAAGGATGAGGCTTGGCCGGCAGGCAGGATGAGGTTGGAGTCTTCAGGCTAGAAGCAAGAGGCTAGAGACTTGGCTTGGATTGGCAAGAGGCTAGAGGTTAGAGACTTGGCTTGGCTTGGCAAGAGGCTAGGGGCTAGAGGCTAGAGACTTGGCTTGGCAAGAGGCTAAAGGCTAGAGGCTAGAGGCTTGGCTTGGCAAGAGTCTAGCAGCTCGAGGCTAGAGACTTGGCTTGGCAAGAGGCTCTAGGCTAGAGGCTTGGCTTGGCTTGGCTAGAGGCTAGAGACTTGGCTTGGCTTGGCAAGGTGCTGGGTGCTGGAGGCTGGAGGCTAGGCAAGAGACGAGGTGAGGCTTGGCAGGAGGCTGGAGGCCGGAGACTAGAGGCAAAGCTGGAGGCTGGAGACTTGAGGCGAGGCCAGAGGCCGGAGACTTGAGGCGAGGCCGGAGGCGAGGCAAGGCCGGAGACGCAAGGTGAGGCTGGAGGCGAGGCTGGAGGCCGGAGGCTGGAGACTTGAGGCGAGGCTGGAGGCCGGAGGCTGGAGACTTGAGGCGAGGCTGGAGGCCGGAGGCTGGAGACTTGAGGCGAGGCTGGAGGCCGGAGGCTGGAGACTTGAGGCGAGGCTGGAGGCCGGAGGCTAGAGAGAGGCTGGGGCTGAGGCAAGGCCAGAGACTTGAGGTGAGGCTGGAGGCCGGAGGCTGGAGAGAGGCTGGGGCTGAGGCAAGGCCAGAGACTTAAGGCGAGGCTGGAGGTCAGAAGCTGGAGACTTGAGGCGAGGCTGGAACCCGGAAGCTGGAGACGCGAGGCGAGGCGAGGCCGGAGGCTGGAGACGCGAGGCGAGGCGAGGCCGGAGGCTGGAGACGCGAGGCGAGCCGAGGCCGGAGGCTGGAGACGCGAGGCGAGCCGAGGCCGGAGGCTGGAGACGCGAGGCGAGCCGAGGCCGGAGGCTGGAGACGCGAGGCGAGGCGAGGCCGGAGGCTGGAGACGCGAGGCGAGGCTGGAGGCTGGAGGCAGGAGACTTGAGGCGAGGCGAGACTGGCGGAAGGAGGCAGGAGACTTGAGGCGAGGCGAGGCTGGCGGAAGGAGGCAGGAGACTTGAGGCGAGGCGAGGCTGGCGGCAGGAGGCAGGAGACTTGAGGCGAGGCTGGCGGCTGGTGGCAGGAGACTTGAGGCGAGGCTGGCGGCAGGAGACTTGAGGCGAGGCTTGGCTCCTCCTGGGCAGGGTGCGGATCACCTGGGCAGGGCGCAGATCACCACCCGACAGAGGCAAGGGACAGGAAGGGACAGAACCAACCCCAGGTAACGGCAAGACAGCCTGGCTTACCTGGGCGGAGGCAAGGGACAGGAAAGGAGCTAGGTACAGGGTGGCTCCAGGACCAGACAGCAAGACAAGGCAAGGCTACTGGCAAAGCAAGGCAAGACGAGAACTTCAGGTGAGGCGAGAGTTACTAGCAAAACAAGGCAGGGCTTCTGACAAAGCAAGGTGAGACAGAACTTCAGGCGATGTGAGAGTTACCAGCAAGACCAGGCAAGGCAAGGCTTCAGGCGAGGAAACAGAAGGCAGGGGAAGGGATACAAGGAGTAAGGACAAGAACAATCCAGCAACCACACCCTGGGTCTCTGGAGGTATTTATGCAGCCAGCACCAACTAGCATCAGCTGTCTCAGTTAGCTCAACAAGGACAGAAACAGGGTAGGTAGGAAAACCTGGAGCAAGGGTCGATGGACCAGACCGTGAACCGGAATATGGACTTCACAGACCGGACTATGACAGTACCCCACCCCCTCTACAAGAGCCTCTGGGCGACCAAACAGGGTATCCAGACTATGGACGACCCGGGCGGGTGGGAGGGTATGTAACAGAAAGGAACCCTGGGTGGCAAGAGGAAAACGACTGTGTCTGTGTTGTTGGGTCCATGGTTGGCTGGATTGTTCTGCCATAAGGGCAGTGGCTGTGAGTGGACCCAAGTGCAAGACACAGACACTGAAGTACAAGGGACAGGACTAGGATACAGGGCGGTGGCAAGGACATAGACAGGAAAACCAGGAACCTGGAACAGGACTGGACAGAAGATCGAGGAGCCTGAGCTTGGACTCCAAGCCAGAGACTGGACGAGGCCTCCGGCTCGGACCCCAGAAATAGGCAAGGACGAGGCTTGGCAGGCAGGCAGGACGAGGTTGGAGTCTTCAGGCTAGAGACTAGGGGCTAGAGACTTGGCTTGGCTTGGCAAGAGGCTAGAGGCTTGGCTTGGCAAGAGGCTAGAGGCTTGGCTTGGCAAGAGGCTAGAGACTTGACTTGGCAAGAGGCGAGGCAAGAGACGAGGCGAGGCTTGGCAGGAGGCTGGAGACTTGAGACTAGAGGCTGGAGGCTAGAGGCGAGGTTGGAGGCTGGAGGTTGGAGACTTGAGGCAAGACTGGAGGCTGGAGACTAGAGGCGAGGCTGGAGACTTGAAGCAAGGCTGGAGACTTGAGGCGAGGCTGGAAGCTGGAGGCTGGAGACGAGGCGAGGCTGGAAGCTGGAGGCTGGAGACGAGGCGAGGCTGGAAGCTGGAGGCTGGAGACGAGGCGAGGCTGGAAGCTGGAGGCTGGAGACTTGAGGCGAGGCTGGAGGCTGGAGACTTGAGGCGAGGCTGGCGGCTGGAGGCAGGAGACTTGAGGCGAGGCTGGAAGCTGGAGGCTGGAGACTTGAGGCGAGGCTGGAAGCTGGAGGCTGGAGACTTGAGGCGAGGCTGGAGACTTGAGACTTGAGGTGAGGCTGGAGGCTGGAGACTTGAGGCGAGGCTGGCGGCTGGAGGATGGAGACTTGAGGCGAGGCTGGCGGCTGGAGGCAGGAGACTTGAGGCGAGGCTGGAGACTTGAGGTGAGGCTGGAAGCCGGAGGCTGAAGACTTGAGGCGAGGCTGGAAGCCGGAGGCGAGGCTGGAAGCTTGAGGCTGGAGACGAGACGAGGCTGGAGGCTGGAAGCTGGAGGCTGGAGACGAGGCGAGGCTGGAGACTTGAGGTGAGGCTGGAAGCTGGAGGCTGGAGACTTGAGGCGAGGCTGGAAGCTTGAGGCTGGAGATGAGGCGAGGCTGGAGGCTGGAGGATGGAGACTTGAGGCGAGGCTGGAGGCTGGAGACTTGAGGCGAGGCTGGAAGCTGGAGGCTGGAGACTTGAGGCGAGGCTGGAGGATGGAGACTTGAGGCGAGGCTGGAGCTGGAGACTTGAGGCGAGGCTGGAGGCTGGAGACTTGAGGCAAGGCTGGAGGCTGGAGACTTGAGACGAGGCGAGGCTGGAGACTTGAGACTTGAGGCGAGGCTGGAGGCTGGAGACTTGAGGCGAGGCTGGCGGCTGGAGGATGGAGACTTGAGGCGAGGTTGGAAGCTGGAGGCTGGAGACTTGAGGCGAGGCTGGAAGCTGGAGGCTGGAGACTTGAGGCGAGGCTGGAGGCTGGAGGCTGGAAACTTGAGGCGAGGCTGGAGGCTGGAGACTTGAGACTTGAGGCGAGGCTGGAGGCTGGCGACTTGAGGCGAGGCTGGCGGCTGGAGGATGGAGACTTGAGGCGAGGCTGGAAGCTGGAGGCTGGAGACTTGAGGCGAGGCTGGAAGCTGGAGGCAGGAGACTTGAGGCGAGGCTGGAAGCTGGAGGCTGGAGACGAGGCGAGGCTGGAAGCTGGAGGCTGGAGACTTGAGGCGAGGCTGGCGGCTGGAGGCAGGAGACTTGAGGCGAGGCTGGAAGCTGGAGGCTGGAGACTTGAGGCGAGGCTGGAAGCTGGAGGCTGGAGACTTGAGGCGAGGCTAGAGGCTGGAGGCTGGAGACTTGAGGCGAGGCTGGAAGCTGGAGACTTGAGACGAGGCGAGGCTGGAGACTTGAGACTTGAGGCGAGGCTGGAGGCTGGAGACTTGAGGCGAGGCTGGCGGCTGGAGGATGGAGACGAGGCGAGGCTGGAGACTTGAGGTGAGGCTGGAAGCTGGAGGCTGGAGACTTGAGGCGAGGCTGGAAGCTGGAGGCGAGGCTGGAAGCTTGAGGCTGGAGACGAGGCGAGGCTGGAGGCTGGAAGCTGGAGGCTGGAGACGAGGCGAGGCTGGAGACTTGAGGTGAGGCTGGAAGCTGGAGGCTGGAGACTTGAGGCGAGGCTGGAAGCTGGAGGCGAGGCTGGAAGCTTGAGGCTGGAGACGAGGCGAGGCTGGAGGCTGGAGGATGGAGACTTGAGGCGAGGCTGGAGGCTGGAGACTTGAGGCGAGGCTGGAAGCTGGAGGCTGGAGACTTGAGGCGAGGCTGGAGGCTGGAGACTTGAGGCGAGGCTGGAGGCTGGAGACTTGAGACGAGGCGAGGCTGGAGACTTGAGACTTGAGGCGAGGCTGGAGGCTGGAGACTTGAGGCGAGGCTGGCGGCTGGAGGATGGAGACTTGAGACGAGGCTGGAAGCTGGAGGCTGGAGCCAATGCGAGGCTGGAGGCTGGAGGCTGGAGCCGAGGCGAGGCTGGAGGCTGGAGGCTGGAAACTTGAGGCGAGGCTGGAGGCTGGAGACTTGAGACAAGGCGAGGCTGGAGACTTGAGACTTGAGGCAAGGCTGGAGGCTGGCAACTTGAGGCGAGGCTGGCGGCTGGAGGATGGAGACTTGAGGCGAGGCTGGAAGCTGGAGGCTGGAGACTTGAGGCGAGGCTGGAAGCTGGAGGCTGGAGACGAGGCGAGGCTGGAAGCTGGAGGCTGGAGACTTGAGGCGAGGCTGGAGACTTGAGGCAAGGCTAGAGGCTGGAGGCTGGAGACTTGAGGCGAGGCTGGAAGCTGGAGACTTGAGACGAGGTGAGGCTGGAGACTTGAGACTTGAGGCGAGGCTGGAGGCTGGAGACTTGAGGCGAGGCTGGCGGCTGGAGGATGGAGACTTGAGGTGAGGCTGGCGGCTGGAGGCAGGAGACTTGAGGCGAGGCTGGAAGCTGGAGGCTGGAGATGAGGCGAGGCTGGAAGCTGGAGGCTGGAGACTTGAGGCGAGGCTGGAAGCTGGAGGCTGGAGACTTGAGGCGAGGCTGGAGACTTGAGGCGAGGCTGGAAGCTGGAGGCGAGGCTGGAAGCTGGAGGCTGGAGATGAGGCGAGGCTGGAGGCTGGAGGATGGAGACTTGAGGCGAGGCTGGAGGCTGGAGACTTGAGGTGAGGCTGGAAGCTGGAGGCTGGAGACTTGAGGCGAGGCTGGAGGCTGGAGACGTGAGACTTGAGGCGAGGCTGGAGGCTGGAGACTTGAGGCGAGGCTGGCGGCTGGAGACTTGAGGCGAGGCTGGCGGCTGGAGGCTGGAAACTTGAGGCGTGGCTGGAAGCTGGAGGCTGGAGACTTGAGGCGTGGCTGGAAGCTGGAGGCTGGAGACTTGAGACGAGACGAGGCTGGAGACTTGAGACTTGAGGCGAGGCTGGAGGCTGGAGACTAGAGGCGAGGCTGGCGGCTGGAGGATGGAGACTTGAGGCGAGGCTGGCAGCTGGAGGCAGGAGACTTGAGGCGAGGCTGGAAGCTGGAGGCTGGAGACGAGGTGAGGCTGGAGACTTGAGGCGAGGCTGGAAGCTTGAGGCTGGAGACTTGAGGCGAGGCTGGAAGCTGGAGACTTGAGGCGAGGCTGGAGGCTGGAGGATGGAGACTTGAGGCGAGGCTGGAGACTTGAGGCGAGGCTGGAAGCTGGAGGCTGGAGACGAGGCGAGGCTGGAAGCTGGAGGCTGGAGACTTGAGGCGAGGCTGGCAGCTGGAGGCAGGAGACTTGAGGCGAGGCTGGAAGCTGGAGGCTGGAGACGAGGTGAGGCTGGAGACTTGAGGCGAGGCTGGAAGCTTGAGGCTGGAGACGAGGCGAGGCTGGAGGATGGAGACTTGAGGCGAGGCTGGAAGCTGGAGGTTGGAGACTTGAGGCGAGGCTGGAAGCTGGAGGCTGGAGACTTGAGGCGAGGCTGGTGGCTGGAGGCAGGAGACTTGAGGCGAGGCTGGAAGCTGGAGGCTGGAGACTTGAGGTGAGGCTGGAAGCTGGAGGCTGGAGTTGGAGACTTGAGGCGAGGCTGGAGGCTGGAGACTTGAGGCGAGGCTGGAGGCTGGAGACTTGAGACGAGGCGAGGCTGGAGGCTGGAGATTTGAGGCGAGGCTGGAGGCAGGAGACTTGAGGCGAGGCTGGAAGCTGGAGGCTTGAGACGAGGCGAGGCTGGAAGCTGGAGGCTGGAGACTTGAGGCGAGGCTGGAAGCTGGAGGCTGGAGACTTGAGGTGAGGCTGAAAGCTGGAGGCGAGGCTGGAAGCTTGAGGCTGGAGACGAGGCGAGGCTGGAGGCTGGAGAGTTGTGGCGAGGCTGGAGGCTGGAGACTTGAGGCGAGGCTGGAGGCTGGAGACTTGAGGCAAGGCTGGAGGCTGGAGGCTGGAGACTTGAGGCGAGGCTGGAGGCTGGAGACTTGAGACGAGGCGAGGCTGGAGACTTGAGACTTGAGGCGAGGCTGGAGGCTGGCGACTTGAGGCGAGGCTGGCGGCTGGAGGATGGAGACTTGAGGCGAGGCTGGAAGCTGGAGGCTGGAGACGAGGTGAGGCTGGAGACTTGAGGCGAGGCTGGAAGCTTGAGGCTGGAGACGAGGCGAGGCTGGAGGATGGAGACTTGAGGCGAGGCTGGAGGATGGAGACTTGAGGCGAGGCTGGAGACTTGAGGCGAGGCTGGAAGCTGGAGGCTGGAGACGAGGCGAGGCTGGAGGCTGGAGACTTGAGGCGAGGCTGGCAGCTGGAGGCAGGAGACTTGAGGCGAGGCTGGAAGCTGGAGGCTGGAGACGAGGTGAGGCTGGAGACTTGAGGCGAGGCTGGAAGCTTGAGGCTGGAGACGAGGCGAGGCTGGAGGATGGAGACTTGAGGCGAGGCTGGAAGCTGGAGGTTGGAGACTTGAGGCGAGGCTGGAAGCTGGAGGCTGGAGACTTGAGGCGAGGCTGGCGGCTGGAGGCAGGAGACTTGAGGCGAGGCTGGAAGCTGGAGGCTGGAGACTTGAGGTGAGGCTGGAAGCTGGAGGCTGGAGTTGGAGACTTGAGGCGAGGCTGGAGGCTGGAGACTTGAGGCGAGGCTGGAGGCTGGAGACTTGAGACGAGGCGAGGCTGGAGACTTGAGACTTGAGGCGAGGCTGGAGGCTGGAGACGAGGCTGGAGGCTGGAGACTTCAGGCGAGGCTGGATGCTGGAGGCTGGAGACGAGGCGAGGCTGGAAGCTGGAGGCTGGAGACTTGAGGCGAGGCTGGAAGCTGGAGGCTGGAGACTTGAGGTGAGGCTGAAAGCTGGAGGCGAGGCTGGAAGCTTGAGGCTGGAGACGAGGCGAGGCTGGAGGCTGGAGACTTGTGGCGAGGCTGGAGGCTGGAGACTTGAGGCGAGGCTGGAGGCTGGAGACTTGAGGCAAGGCTGGAGGCTGGAGGCTGGAGACTTGAGGCGAGGCTGGAGGCTGGAGACTTGAGACGAGGCGAGGCTGGAGACTTGAGACTTGAGGCGAGGCTGGAGGCTGGCGACTTGAGGCGAGGCTGGCGGCTGGAGGATGGAGACTTGAGGCGAGGCTGGAAGCTGGAGGCTGGAGACTTGAGGCGAGGCTGGAAGCTGGAGGCTGGAGACTTGAGGCGAGGCTGGAGGCTGGAGACTTGAGGCGAGGCTGGAGACTTGAGACGAGGCGAGGCTGGAGACTTGAGACTTGAGGCGAGGCTGGAGGCTGGCGACTAGAGGCGAGGCTGGCGGCTGGAGGATGGAGACTTGAGGCGAGGCTGGCTGCTGGAGGCAGGAGACTTGAGGCGAGGCTGGAAGCTGGAGGCTGGAGATGAGGCGAGGCTGGAAGCTGGGGGCTGGAGACTTGAGGCGAGGCTGGAGGCTGGAGACTTGAGACGAGGCGAGGCTGGAGACTTGAGACTTGAGGCGAGGCTGGAGGCTGGAGACTTGAGGCGAGGCTGGCGGCTGGAGGATGGAGACTTGAGGCGAGGCTGGCAGCTGGAGGCAGGAGACTTGAGGTGAGGCTGGAAGCTGGAGGCTGGAGACGAGGTGAGGCTGGAGACGAGGCGAGGCTGGAGGCTGGAGACTTGAGACGAGGCGAGGCTGGAGACTTGAGACTTGAGGCGAGGCTGGAGGCTGGAGACTTGAGGCGAGGCTGGAGGCTGGAGACTTGAGGCGAGGCTGGCGGCTGGAGGATGGAGACTTGAGGCGAGGCTGGTGGCTGGAGGCAGGAAACTTGAGGCAAGGCTGGAAGCTGGAGGCTGGAGACGAGGCGAGGCTGGAGACTTGAGGTGAGGCTGGAAGCCGGAGGCTGGAGACTTGAGGCGAGGCTGGAAGCTGGAGGCGAGGCTGGAAGCTTGAGGCTGGAGACGAGACGAGGCTGGAGGCTGGAAGCTGGAGGCTGGAGACGAGGCGAGGCTGGAGACTTGAGGTGAGGCTGGAAGCTGGAGGCTGGAGACTTGAGGCGAGGCTGGAAGCTTGAGGCTGGAGATGAGGCGAGGCTGGAGGCTGGAGGATGGAGACTTGAGGCGAGGCTGGAGGCTGGAGACTTGAGGCGAGGCTGGAAGCTGGAGGCTGGAGACTTGAGGCGAGGCTGGAGGATGGAGACTTGAGGCGAGGCTGGAGGATGGAGACTTGAGGCAAGGCTGGAGGCTGGAGACTTGAGACGAGGCGAGGCTGGAGACTTGAGACTTGAGGCGAGGCTGGAGGCTGGAGACTTGAGGCGAGGCTGGCGGCTGGAGGATGGAGACTTGAGGCGAGGCTGGAAACTGGAGGCTGGAGACTTGAGGCGAGGCTGGAAGCTGGAGGCTGGAGACTTGAGGCGAGGCTGGAGGCTGGAGGCTGGAAACTTGAGGCGAGGCTGGAGGCTGGAGACTTGAGACTTGAGGCGAGGCTGGAGGCTGGAGACTTGAGGCGAGGCTGGCGGCTGGAGGATGGAGACTTGAGGCGAGGCTGGAAGATGGAGGCTGGAGACTTGAGACGAGGCAAGGCTGGAGGCTGGAGACTTGAGGCGAGGCTGGCGGCTGGAGGCAGGAGACTTGAGGCGAGGCTGGAGGCTGGAGACGAGGCGAGGCTGGAAGCTGGAGGCTGGAGACTTGAGGTGAGGCTGGAAGCTGGAGGCTGGAGACTTGAGGTGAGGCTGGAAGCTGGAGGCGAGGCTGGAAGCTTGAGGCTGGAGACGAGGTGAGGCTGGAGGCTGGAGGCTGGAGACTTGAGGCGAGGCTGGAGGCTGGAGACTTGAGGCGAGGCTGGAGGCTGGAGACTTGAGACTTGAGGTGAGGCTGGAGGCTGGCGACTTGAGGCGAGGCTGGAGGATGGAGACTTGAGGCGAGGCTGGCGGCTGGAGGCAGGAGACTTGAGGCGAGGCTGGAAGCTGGAGGCTGGAGACTTGAGGCGAGGCTGGAGGCTGGAGACTTGAGACGAGGCGAGGCTGGAGACTTGAGACTTGAGGCGAGGCTGGAGGCTGGAGACTTGAGGCGAGGCTGGTGGCTGGAGGATGGAGACGAGGTGAGGCTGGAGACTTGAGGCGAGGCTGGAAGCTTGAGGCTGGAGACTTGAGGCGAGGCTGGAGGCTGGAGGATGGAGACTTGAGGAGAGGCTGGAGGCTGGAGACTTGAGGCGAGGCTGGAGGCTGGAGGATGGAGACTTGAGGCGAGGCTGGAAGATGGAGGCTGGAGACTTGAGACGAGGCAAGGCTGGAGGCTGGAGACTTGAGGCGAGGCTGGCGGCTGGAGGCAGGAGACTTGAGTGGAGGCTGGAGACGAGGCGAGGCTGGAAGCTGGAGGCTGGAGACTTGAGGTGAGGCTGGAAGCTGGAGGCTGGAGACTTGAGGTGAGGCTGGAAGCTGGAGGCGAGGCTGGAAGCTTGAGGCTGGAGACGAGGTGAGGCTGGAGGCTGGAGGCTGGAGACTTGAGGCGAGGCTGGAGGCTGGAGACTTGAGGCGAGGCTGGAGGCTGGAGACTTGAGACTTGAGGTGAGGCTGGAGGCTGGCGACTTGAGGCGAGGCTGGAGGATGGAGACTTGAGGCGAGGCTGGCGGCTGGATGCAGGAGACTTGAGGCGAGGCTGGAAGCTGGAGGCTGGAGACTTGAGGCGAGGCTGGAGGCTGGAGACTTGAGACGAGGCGAGGCTGGAGACTTGAGACTTGAGGCGAGGCTGGAGGCTGGAGACTTGAGGCGAGGCTGGTGGCTGGAGGATGGAGACGAGGTGAGGCTGGAGACTTGAGGCGAGGCTGGAAGCTGGAGGCTGGAGACTTGAGGCGAGGCTGGAAGCTGGAGGCTGGAGACTTGAGGCGAGGCTGGAGGCTGGAGACTTGAGGCGAGGCTGGAGACTTGAGACGAGGCGAGGCTGGAGACTTGAGACTTGAGGCGAGGCTGGAGGCTGGCGACTAGAGGCGAGGCTGGCGGCTGGAGGATGGAGACTTGAGGCGAGGCTGGCTGCTGGAGGCAGGAGACTTGAGGCGAGGCTGGAAGCTGGAGGCTGGAGATGAGGCGAGGCTGGAAGCTGGGGGCTGGAGACTTGAGGCGAGGCTGGAGGCTGGAGACTTGAGACGAGGCGAGGCTGGAGACTTGAGACTTGAGGCGAGGCTGGTGGCTGGAGGATGGAGACGAGGTGAGGCTGGAGACTTGAGGCGAGGCTGGAAGCTTGAGGCTGGAGACTTGAGGCGAGGCTGGAGGCTGGAGGATGGAGACTTGAGGAGAGGCTGGAGGCTGGAGACTTGAGGCGAGGCTGGAGGCTGGAGACTTGAGACTTGAGGCGATGCTGGAGACTTGGGGCGAGGCTGGAAACTTGAGGCTGGAGACTTGAGGCGAGGCTGGAGGCTGGAGGATGGAGACTTGAGGCGAGGCTGGAGGCTGGAGACTTGAGGCGAGGCTGGAGGCTGGAGACTTGAGACTTGAGGCGAGGCTGGAGGCTGGAGACTTGAGACTTGAGGCGAGGCTGGAGGCTGGAGACTTGAGGCGAGACTGGAAGCTGGAGGGTGGAGACTTGAGGCGAGGCTGGAGGATGGAGACTTGAGGCGAGGCTGGAGGCTGGAGACTTGAGGCGAAGCTGGAGGCTGGCGGCTGGAGACTTGAGACTTGAGGCGAGGCTGGAGGCTGGAGACTTGAGGCGAGGCTGGCGGCTGGAGGCAGGAGACTTGAGGCGAGGCGAGGCTGGCCGCTGGAGGCAGGAGACTTGAGGTGAGGCGAGGCTGGAAGCTGGAGGCAGGGAACTTGAGGCGAGGCTGGAGGCAGGAGACTAGAGGCTGGAGACTGGAGACTTGAGGCGAGGCTTGGCTCCTCCTGGGTAGGGCGCGGATCACCAGGGCAGGGCGTGGTACTCCTGGGCAGGGCGCGGATCACCACCCGACAGAGGGAAGGGACAGAATCAACCGCAGGTAACAGCAAGATGGCCTAGCTTACCTGGGCGGAGGCAAGGGACAGGAAGAGACAGAACCTACCCCAGGTAATGGCAAGACAGCCTGGCTTACCTGGGTGGAGGCAAGGGACAGGAAAGGAGCTAGGTACAGGGTGGCTCCAGGACCAGACAGCAAGACAAGGCAAGGCTACTGGCAAAGCAAGGCAAGACAAGAACTTCAGGTGAGGCAAGAGTTACCGGCAACACAAGGCAGGGCTTCTGACAAAGCAAGGCGAGACAGAACTTCAGGCGAGGCGAGGGTTACCGGCAAGACAAGGCAAGGTTTCAGGCGAGGAAACAGAAGGCAGGGGAAGGGATACAAGGAGTAAGGACAAGAACAATCCAGTAGCCACGCCTGGGTCTCTGAAGGTATTTATGCAGCCAGCCCCTACGAGCATCAGCTGCTTCAATTAGCTCAACAAGGACAGAAACAGGGTAGAAAGGAAAACCTGGAGCAAGGATCGATGGACTGGACCGTGAACTGGAATACGGACTTCATGGACCGGACTATGACACAAGCTCAAGACCCAAGACCCCAAGCCTCGAGGATCCCAAGCCAAGCTCAAGACCCAAGACCCCCAAGCCTCGAGGATCCTAAGCCGAGCTCAAGACCCAAGACTCCGAAGCCTCAAGCCATGTCATGTCCTTGCCTGGTTCTGGGGTCCAAGCCCGAGGCAAGACCCAGGTTCTGGGTCCTTGTCTAGTCTCGGGCTCAGAGTCCGAGCCTTGTCTTGTCTCCAAGTTCAGGCCTTTAGACCCCAGCCACGTCCTGTCCTGAAGCCATGTCATGTCCTTGCCTGGTTCCAGGGTCCGAGCCTGAGGCAAGACCCAGGTTCTGGGTCCTTGTCCAGTCTTGGGCTCAGAGTCCAAGCCTTGTCTCCTAGTCCATGGTTCCTAGTCCTGGTCCCACTTTCCCTAGCCCAACTCTGTGTTCTTGTACCTGCTCCTTGCCAGAATCCTGTCATGTCCCTACTCTAGTCAAGTCCTGTTCCTTGTACTTCATTGCCTGTGTCCTGCACTTGAGTCTGTTCCCAGCACCCCTTGTGACACAGTCTGGAGCCTATAAAATAGCCCAGTCAGTAAAAAGTAAGTTACCATAATCTATTGCTGACCTCTGAGCTATCCAAGTACTTGTTGTAGACCTTGTCTCATCCAGGCTTCTGAGTTCCAAACTATTTTCAATACTTTCACTGGAACAGACAAGAGTGTACACAGTAGTTATAAATCAAAGGTGATCATCCAACCCGTTCCTGCTGTACCACACTGCTCTCACACAATAAAGGTTAAATATAGCACCTGAGAAAACATCAATCATTTCACATATCTTGAATCATTTCTCAACCAATGCAGATGTTGATGATGACATTTGACATCTTCTTCAATGTATCAGCATAGCCTTTGGCCAATTGAGAAAAGGGGCATTTGAATTTCAATATCCCAAACATGGCTTAGATCTCATGATCTACAGGACAGCAGCAAAGCTTGTCCTCCTAAAGTTAACAACTTTTGAAAGACACTTAGGCAATACATGTATAGGAGATGCTTAGAGGAATATGGGCCAAATATGGCAAATAGGACCAGCTCAGATGGGTGACTCGGTTGTAATGGACAGCACCAAAGGTCAGGATTAACCTACCTGAGTTGCTGGAGAAGATTCCATGTTGAAAGTTGCTTATTCACAGTAAAACCATTGATTCACAATATTTTACCAGATGTGAATTGAAATAATGCATTTATTACATTTTTTTTCACTTTAATATGTGGATGATGACTCCAATTGAGCAAGAAGTATTCAGGATGTTATTTGAAACCTCAAATCCATGCTTCAGGCATGCACCATCTCACCAGCTGCCCACCTGTACACCTGTTGGTCCAACTTGCCCCATTTGTGGAAGAATCAGCAATTCCTACATTGGCCTCGTTAGCCACCTCACATTCATAAAAGTGGAGTGGAAACAAATCACCGCTAATCCTGCTACTTCATGACCACTGTCCTGAAATGTTAACTTTTTTTTAAACAGATCACTCCTGGCCTGTTGAATATTTTTCAGGAATGTATATTTTTAGTAGAAATATTCAGTCTGTCCCAGTTAATTATTGCAACCATAAGAGGAACTCAGAGCTCTGTAATTTTCATTCTTCTTCACAAGATTTTGTTACATCTGTGGCAGTTCTCTACCTCCTTCCCAGCCCAGGGATGGTCCGGTAAAATTGTCAGCGAAATTTCTTGGTGCTCCATCTAATCTACACAACCTGAAACTAATAAAGATAAGACATTCTTATTGTTAATGTGGATGTCTGCTAATATTTTGTTTTGATTAATCTCGCAACAGATCGATGTCATTAATGTACATCCATATCAATCTGCAAGAGTTTAACTTGGCTATAAAAATAATTTATTAAGAATTATATCATATGAGCCAAGCATCTATGTTCTGTGCCACTTTTTATAGAAAGCAAAAGAGATGGCTTGGTAAAATACATTTGACCAACTGAAAACTATCTTCATCAAAAATAACGTAATTCTTGGCCCATTAATGGCTATCAGATTCCTATTTGGGAAAAAAAATCACGGTTTATTGAATTGATAATGTTTAGTATATAAGATGTTATCAAGTAGTTTTAAATTGTTTTTCACGAGTCTAGATTATTTTTGCTAAATTAGTTCATGCTGCGATAATATTTCATACACTATATGTTAACATTTGTCTCAAGGACAGCCTTCATTTAAATTTGCAAAAGTGGAAATAGTGAAGTAAAAGACTGAAACTGCCACTGTCGCCACGAATCTAATCCGTTCCTTTATCTTCGTCACTTCAAGTCACGTTATCACTATCACCGCGCCGACAGCATTCCGCACATGCGCTTTTCAGATAGAAGCGAAATCCGAACTTGACCAACTCTGTTAATCGTTCTTCACATTACTATCATTTAAATTGTTCATCAGCACCCGCTTTATCAGAGAAATGACAGAGTTCGCCGCTAAATCCGCTCCTATGGAAGTAGACAACAGCTCGGAAAAGATTGACATGTCTTTGGGCAAGTACAAGTTTTCCAAAAATTATGTGTACACGTTTTTCTGAAATTTGTGACACGAATCCCCTAAGGCAGCAAGTCTTTATTACAAGGATACAGAATGTGTGATTTTAAATTGATAATTTTGAACTTTTAATGGGATCTTGGAGTAGGTATTAAAGTGTGAGATATAGCTTGAGATCCAAATCGTTGGAGTCAGTACTAAATAAGGAGCGATGATATCAAACACCGTAGCGTCACACGGCTGTGATCATAAATACTGCGGCCGAGGATCGGCGTTGGTTTAAATCTGTTTGACTATCTGCTGGTGTTTGTAATCCGATGGTTTACTGGTTTCTGAGACATTGTGCTGGTGACATGTCTTCTTAAACAAGGTGTTCGCATCCTGTGGTCCACGGCTTCCTTGCTTAATGGTATCGGTGCATGACATTAAAAAAGGGTTGGGAACCCCATGTGCGAATAGTTCTAAAGCGCAATCGTAAATTCAGTAAAATGAAAGGTTTGTTTTCTCTGGGAATTGCACGCTCATAGACTGATGATATCCAAACCAACACAGTCATCTTGGCATGGTCTTTGTTTGGGGGGAAGTGCTTGTCAGCAGCTTTTTCTTCAAGTAGAGAATTGATCGAACAGTTCCAATTATTTTATTAAGAAAGACAATCATTACTTCTTGCATGTACATCATACTTGATGTAGAAAAAACATAACCTTAGCCAGGGTTGGTAAATTAGTGGTATGGGAAGATTAAAAGACGCATCAAAGGATGTGAGGTGCTTTGGTTGAAAATTGCAAAACTCTTACGGGGCTCGACCAGATGGATGCAGGAATGATGTTTCGTTCGCTGTGGACGTCGTCATCTCACTGTGGGTGTTGTACTGAAATGAGGAGAAATTTCTTCACTCAGAGCAGAGGGCTGATGAAATCTTTGGCATTCGTTATCCTGCGGGGCTATGCAGGCTTTGTGTACATACATCTATTGATGCTTCTGGACACATCTTCAGTGATGTTCCTGGAATCATCGGGTGTTTCGGGTCTTTCAACATCATACAGCCTCCTCCAGGTGACCCAGCCAGGGCTGATCAGACCCCAGCTTGTGTCCAGATGGCTAGCTACTTATGACTCCATGGCTCCCCTCTTTTGAGCCACAACCATCTTGAGGCCCTCTCTGCTGCATCGGTGGTACTGCGGATGGCTCTCCTCTTCCTCTCTCCCTCGATGCCCAAAATGCTGAAGGCTCTAACTAAAGAACGGGCTACGAATCCCCTGCAACCAACCTGCACTGGGAGACACCTCGCTCTCCATCCAGCCTGCTGACAGTTGCTGACCAGTCCTGTGTACTTGGAGAGCTTCCTATCAAAGGCCTCCTCCAAGCTATCTTCCCATGGGACTGTCAGCTCCAGCAGCACCACTTGCTTAGTAGACTCAGACACTAGGACAATGTCTGGTCGCAGGGTGGTGGCTGCAATATGGTTGGGGAACTTCAGCTGCCCTTCGAGGTCCACCAACAGCTGCCAGTCCCTTGCAGAGGTCAGAATGCCTGCAGATGTCCTTTTGGCAGGTAACGGCTGCTCCCCAGCTCTGACAAAGGCAATGGCCTGCGTGGAGGGTCGGGACCTCTTTGCCCACTCAACTCCTACGCTCACGGCTTCAGCGATGGTCTTCAGGACCAGATCATGCCTCCACCTGTACCATCCCTCACCAAGTGCCCTTGCGCAGCCGCTGAGGATGTGCTCCAGGGTTCCTCGCTTGGAGCACAGTGGGCACGCAGATGACTCTGCCTTGCCCCATGTGTGCAGGTTTGATGGGCTCGGAAGCACATCGTACACTGCCTGGATGAGAAATTGGATGCGGTGTGGTTTGGCTTTCCAAAGATCAGCCCAGGTCACTCCTCTCAACCGCATTCTCCCGTCTTGTCCAAGCTCCCTGTTGCTTCATTCCCATCGCCTTGCAGGCTCTCATCTCCTCCACTACTGCTCTCACCTCCTCCTGAACTAGACGAGGCCTTTCCTTCCCTCTGGTGTCCATTTGGGGAGTTGGAAAGGATCCTAGCCCAGCCCGGTCTCGTGTGACCACTCCCACCAGCCTCCTGTGACGCAGCCTCACCTCTGCTTCCTGAACAGCTTCCTCTGCCCTCCACTTCCTGCCAGTACTTACTTGCATCCCTGCTCTAGCCACCTTCGGGTCACTTGAGTCCCTATACTGTAGCACTTCTCTGGCTCTTGTTACCTTGAATTCTTCCTCGAAGGATATGAAGGGCAGTTGCAGTTTGTTGTGGTGTCCACAGAGTGCGATGCTGCTCAGGCTCTTTGGCAGCCCCAGCCATCTCCTGAGGTGGTTGCTAACCCTCCTCTCTAAGGTTTCAACTGTCGAGATCGGAACTGCATAGACGAGGAGGGGCCACAGGATTCTGGGAAGAATGCCATGCTGATACACCCAGGCTTTAAACTTCCCAGGTAGGCCAGACTTGTCCACAGATTTCAGCCAGCCATCCAATTCGGTGCAGGTTGCCTGAATGGATGTTGTGTCCCTTAAAGAGCTGTCAAAAACCTTGCCTAAGCTCTTGACTGGCTTTTCTGTGATGGTTGGGATGGCTGTGCCTGCGATGCTGAACCGGAACTTGTTCTCCACCTTCCCTTTCCTCAGTACCATCGATCTTGATTTGACGGTTTCAAACGCATCCGGGCCCAGTCCACCAGCTTTTCGAGCCCTTGCAGAATCCTCCGGCAGCCTGGGACTGATCCTGTGGTGATTGAGGTCATCCATGAATGCCCTGATAGGTGGTTGCCGTTGAGTGGAATTCATTCTGGGCCCTCTGTACTCTGGTTCTGCAGACTTAGTGCGCATGTTCATGGCTAGGGAGAACAGTGTCACTGAGATAGTGCACCCTGTGATGATGCTGACCTCCACCTTGTGCCAGGTTGATGTAATTGCTCCTGAAGAGACCCTCATCCTGAAGTTGCTGTAACAATCAGCGATAAGGTCTCTGATTCTGCTGGGGACGTGATATTTGGTCAGTGTGCAGTAATTCAATACTTTAAAGCAGAGGTTGCTAGATTTCTGGATATTAAGGAACTAGAAGGGTATGGGTAAAGTGCAGTAAAATTGAACTCCAGTAGAAGATCAGTCCTGATCTTTATGAATGGTAAAACAAGTTCACAGAGCCAGATGGGTATTCTCTTGCTTAGAATTTTATGCAGCAAGGTTTGATAGCATGGTGGCCAATGCATTGGTGAAAACTTGATTTTGAACATAGAACATAGAATAGTACAGCACAGTACAGGCCCTTCGGCCCACAATGTTGTGCTGACCCTCAAACCCTGCCTCCCATATAAGCCCCCAACTTAAATTCCTCCATATACCTGTCCAGTAGTCTCTTAAACTTTACTAGTGTATCTACCTCCACCACTGACTCAGGCAGTGCATTCCACGCACCAACCACTCTCTGAGTAAAAAACCTTCCTCTAATATCCCCCTTGAACTTCCCACCCTTTACCTTAAAGCTATGTCCTCTTGTATTGAGCAGTGGTGCCCTGGGGAAGAGGCACTGGCTATCCACTCTATCTATTCCTCTTATTATCTTGTACACTTCTATCATGTCTCCTCTCATCCTCCTTCTCTCCAAAGAGTAAAGTCCTAGCTCCCTTAATCTCTGATCATAATACATTCTCTCTAAACCAGGCAGCATCCTGGTAAATCTCCTCTGTACCCTTTGCAATGCTTCCACATCCTTCCTATAGTGAGGCGACCAAAACTGGACACAGTACTCCAATTGTAGCCTAACCAGAGTTTTATAGAGCTGCATCATTACATCGCGACTCTTAAACTCTATCCCTCGACTTATGAAAGCTAACACCCCATAAGCCTTCTTAACTACCCTATCCACCTGTGAGGCAACTTTCAGGGATCTGTGGACATGTACCCCCAGATCCCTCTACTCCTCCACACTACCAAGTATCCTGCCATTTACTTTGTACTCTGCCTTGAAGTTTGTCCTTCCAAAGTGTACCACCGCACGCTTCTCCGGGTTGAACTCCATCTGCCATTTCTCAGCCCACTTCTGCAACCTATCAATGTCTCTCTGCAATCTTTGACAATCCTCTATACTATCTACAACACCACCAACCTTTGGGTTGTCTGCAAACTTGCCAACCCACCCTTCTACCCCCACATCCAGGTCATTAATAAAAATCACAAAAAGTAGAGGTCCCAGAACAGACCCTTGTGGGACACCACTAGTCACAATCCTCCAATCTCAATGTACTCCCTCCACCACAACCCTCTGCCCTCTGCAGGCAAGCCAATTCTGAATCCACCTGGCCAAACTTCCCTGGATCCCATGCCTTCTGACTTTCTGAATAAGCCTACCGTGTGGAACCTTGTCAAATGCCTCACTAAAATCCATGTAGATCACATCCACTGCACTACCCTCATCTATATGCCTGGTCACCTCCTCAAAGAACTCTATCAGGCTTGTTAGACACGATCTGCCCTTTACAAAGCCATGCTGACTGTCCCTGATCAGACCATGATTCACTAAATGTCCGTAGATCCTATCTCTAAGAATCTTTTCCAACAGCTTTTCCATCACAGACATAAGGCTCACTGGTCTGTAATTACCCGGACTATCCCTACTACCTTTTTTGAACAAGGGAACAACATTTGCTTCCCTCCAGTCCAACGGTACCATTCCCGTGGACAACGAGGACATAAGGATCCTAGCCAGAGACTCAGCAATCTCTTCCCTCGCCTCGTGGAGCAGCCTGGGGAATATTCCGTCAGGCCCTGGGAACTTATCCGTCCTAATGTATTTTAACAACTCCAACACCTCCTCTCCCTTAGTATCAACATGCTCCAGAACATCAACCTCACTCATATTGTCCTCACCATCATCAAGTTCCCTCTCATTGGTGAATACCGAAGAGAAGTATTCATTGAGGACCTCGCTCACTTCCACAGCCTCCAGGAACATCTTCCCACCTTTATCTCTAATCAGTCCTACCTTCACTCCTGTCATCCTTTTTTTCTTCACAGAATCGAAGAATGCCTTGGGGTTTTCCTTTACCCTACTCGCCAAGGCCTTCTCATGCCCCCTTCTTGCTCTTCTCAGCCCCTTCTTAAGCTCCTTTCTTGCTTCCCTTTATTCCTCAATAGACCCGTCTGATCCTTGCTTCCTAAACCTCATGTATGCTGCCTTCTTTCACCTGACTAGATCTTCCACCTCACTTGTCACCCATGGTTCCTTCACCCTACCATTCTTTATCTTCCTCACCGGGATAAATTTATCCCTAACATCCTGCAAGAGATCCCTAAACATCGACCACATGTCCATAGTACATTTCCCTGCAAAAACATCATCCCAATTCACACCCGCAAGTTCTAGCCTTATAGCCTCATAATTTGCCCTTCCCCAATTAAAAATTTTCCTGTCCTCTCTGATTCTATCCTTTTCCATGATAATGCTAAAGGCCATGGAGCGGTGGTCACTGTCCCCCAGATGATCACCCACTGAGTGGTCTGTGACCTGACCCGGTTCATTACCTAGTACTAGGTCTAGTATGGCATTCCCCCTAGTCGGCCTGTCCACATACTGTGACAGGAATCCGTCCTGGCCACACTTAACAAACTCTGCCCCATCTAAACCCTTGGAACTAATCAGGTGCCAATCAATGTTAGGGAAGTTAAAGTCACCCATGAAAACAACCCTGTTATTTTTGCACCTTTCCAAAATCTGCCTCCCAATCTGCTCCTCTGTATCTCTGCTGCTACCAGGGGGCCTATAGAATACCCCCAATAGAGTAACTGCTCCCTTCCTGTTCCCGACTTCCACCCATATTGACTCAAAAGAGGATCCTGCTACATTACCCACCCTTTCTGTAGCTGTAATAGTATCCCTGACCAGTAATGCCACCCCTCCTCCTCTTTTTCCGCCCTCTCCATCCCTTTTAAAGCATTGAAATCCACAAATATTGAGAATCCATTCCTGCCCTGGTGCCAGCCAAGTCTCTGCAATGGCCACTACATCATAATTCCATGTATGTATCCAAGCTCTCAGTTCATCACCTTTGTTTCTGATGCTTCTTGCATTGAGGTACACACACTTCAGCCCTTCTGCCTTACTACCTTTACACCGTTTATTCTGCTTCTCTTTCCTCAAAGCCTCTCTGTATGTTAGATCTGGCTTTACTCCATGTACTTCTTTCACTGCTCTATCGCTCTGGGTCCCATCCCCCTTGCAAATTAGTTTAAACCCTCCCAAACCATGTTAGCAAACCTACCTGCAAGGATATTGCTCCCCCTCGAGTTCAGGTGCAACCCATCCAATCTGTACAGGTCCCACCTTCCCCAGAAGAGATCCCAATGGTCCAAAAATCTAAAACCCTGCTCCCTGCACCAACTCCTCAGCCACGCGTTCAACTGCCATCTCCTCCAATTCTTACCACCACTGTCACGTAGCACTGGCAGCAATCCTGATAACGCCACCCTTGAGGTCCTGTTCTTCAGCCTTCTGCCTAGTTCCTGAAACTCACGCTTCAGGACCTCATCCCTCTTCCTGCCTATGTCATTGGTCCCAACATGTATCATGACTTCTGGTTGCTTTTCCTCTCGTACCAGGATGTCGTGCACCCGGTCAGAGACATCCCGGACCCTGGCACCCGGGAGGCAACAAACCATGCGGGTGTCCTTCTGACATCCGCAAAATCTCCTGTCTGCTCCCCTGACTATAGAGTCTCCAATGACAAGAGCTCTCCTCGTCTCCGTCCCATCCTTCTGCACCACCGTGTCAGACTCAGTGCCGGAGGCCCTGCCACCGTGGCTCACACCTGGTCAGTCGTCCCTGCCAACAGTATCCAGGACTGTAAACTTATTTTTCAGCGGAATGGCTACAGGGGTGCTCTGCACTACCTGTCTTCTCACCTTTGCTTTCCCCCCTCTGACTGTCACCCAATGACCTGCTTCCAACAGCTTAGGTGTGACTACCTCCCTGTAGCTCTCATCTATGACTGCCTCATTGTCCTTTATGAGTCAAAGGTCATCCAGCTGCTGCTCCAGATTCCTTACACGGTCTTCCAGATCGCCCAGCCGTATGCACTTCTGGCAGATGTGACTCTGCAGGAGAGGGGCGTTCCCCCAAGACTGCCACATCTCACATGCAAGGCACATCACCGTCTCAGGAGGCATTGTAAAGACTAACTGGGAGCAAGCTTGTCCTCTGCCTCTTCTCGTCGAAGCGTCTCGAGTCAAAGCCTCAAAGCTCACTCTTTCCCTGGCCCACTCACTCACTGGGTGGGTGAGAAAGGGTTCCACGGAGTTTAAGGAAGCACCAGGACAGAGGGTCTTCAGAAGATAATCCAGAGTGAGTTAAAAATAGTTTTGCCATAATAATGACATGCATGGAGAAAACAATTCAAAGGAGCTCCTCATTTACAGAACAAGCTGAAAATAGCGCTAAAAGATGTTGCAACAGCAATAACATAAATAAACTCATAGAATTCCAGAAGATGTAAAACACAAAAAATGCTATCCAATTCATCATGCCCATTAATAAAAGAAAGCTTCCCAACAAATTATTGCCTTCTGGCTCTGTGGGAAAGGGCTTCATGCATCATTGAAGCAATTGTCATACAGCAGATTTCAAAATCCTATCATTTCCTTACTATCCCTCTAATCCTCCCACCAAATTCTTTAAAGCGGTGTTCCTACTTTTGATGACTATCCTAAAGGAACTAAATTCTTCCAATTAAGCCCTCATCATTTTATATACTTGAATTCAATTTTTCTCCATGGCTATCCTTGTTCGAAAGAAAATAACCCAGCCAATGGAATGTTTCCTTATGGCTAAAAGTTTCTTCTTGCTGCAATATTCTTGTGAAGCCGCCTGCAATTTCTCCAGTGCAGTATTCTCTTCCCAATACTCAAGCTGGGGCCTAACTAGTGTTGTATTCAGTTCTAATACAACCTTCTTGGTCCGATATTCTTTATAGGCATCCATTAGTCTCATGAAACCGTGGATTTGTGCCTTAGAAGGTTTCCAGGGCGCAGGCCTGGGCAAGGTTGTATGGAAGACCGGCAGTTACCCATGCTGCAAGTCTCCCCTCTCCACGCCATTGATGTTGTCCAAGTGAAAGGCATTAGGAACCTATACAGCTTGACACTGGTGTTGTTGCAGAGCAATGTGTGGTTAAGTGCCTTGCTCAAGGACACAACACGGTGCCTCAGCCAAGGCTCGAACTTCGACCTTCAAATCACTAGAAGAACGCCTTAACCACTTGGCTACACGCCAACACATATTCTATATCTTGTCTATAAATAAAAAGCATCCTTTATGTCTTTTTATCTACTGAATTGACATTGCATTTGGTGATATGTTCCTAGATATTTTCACATCTACCATTGGACAGGAGATACAGAAGCCTGAAGTTCCACACCACCAAGTTCAAAAACAGCTGAGGCTGTCATCAGGACTCAGTGATTATACTCTGCTTCCTGACACTGAGCCAATTTTAAATCAATCTTTGCTCTGCTCATGGATCCCATTGCTTTTCTTTTGTTCATTAATTTGTCGTGTTCACTCGTCAGAAGCCTTGCTAAAATCCATGTAGACTACATCAAACAGTCTTCCTTAATTGAACCTATTTGTTAGTCAGGCATGACCTTCCCGAACAAATATATTTATCCCTAAGTTATCTGTGCCTTTCTAAGTCAAGGTTTAGACTATTTTATGGACTTGATTCTAATAATTTCCCACAGCTGAAGTTATATTAACCAACTCTAGAAGGGACAGTTACTCCTAAACTGGAAGAGGGCTAATATACTTTTTTTTTCTGTTTAGAAGTCTATGGCTAATGGTCTACTGCAGGGATCAATACTCAGACAGTTTCTTACAGAAACATCTGCATGGTGCTATTGTAAATATTATTGTAAGTTTGTAACTTTGTAAGTTTGTGCGATTGTAAGTTTATTGTAAATATCAATGGCTTGGTTGAGAATGTTGTAGGTATGATTATCAAGTTTGCAGATGACATAGAATTGGTGGTGATGTGGAGAGCAGTGAAGGTTGTCTAAGGCAACAGCAGGATATAAATCACAATGAGATGACATTGGGAAAGATTTCCAGTTTGTAGCAGAATGAGGGAGGTGGCCTGATGCATGTTCTTTTTTTTCCCCTAAAACATCAGCATACATCTTTTGCCTCTACAGATGCTGCTTGACCAGTTGAGTTCTTCCTGCATTTCAGTGACTTGCATCTGTGTATAATATACCCCTTCTGGTGACTATTACTACACTGAGCCATCTTGAATGGATATTTTGAGGCCAATGATTACTGTGTCTTTCGTGATAGAATGCTCTGCCTTTTGACCTACCTGGTTCCAGCTGAGTTACTTGTGGTGCCTTTGTTACAAGCTCTGAAGAGAAAGACCACACCACCATTACTGTCTCTGTGGGCTCTGTGGTTACACCTTGAACCATGACCTGAGAGAAGATGCTTCATGTTTTTAAGTGTCATCTCCAATCACGCCATCCAGTATACTGCCTTGAATGTTAGGCCTGCTGGTTTAAGCAGCACCAGCTATATTCTGTTATTTGCCAATCATTACATTAAGCAATCCTATTACATCTGGTCTAAAAGAGTCTAGAAAAGACATTCATTTTCCAGTGTACTTAATTTGATCACATTTTCTCTGGCTGTAGTTGTCCAATATCTTCAGAATGGAGTGTCACTTCAAGGTTTACATTGTCCTTGACATAATAGTTTGTGTGTCCACAATGTCCATCTTTGGTCCTACTACCTGCTGCAAAATTATCTTCTCCTTGTGCAATGTAATATTTCTCAGGTCTGTGCTCTCTTCTTGTACCTCAACAAAATATTTCTATCGTTCGAATTTGGCCAACTTCTCCTCAATTGGGCAACTCACGTTGGTCAACAAACTGATGAAAGCTGTCTTGGATAGTGCTATCAAGTGGCACTTACTCATCAATAATATACTTGCTGACATCCATTTTGGATTTCACCAGGACCACACTACTTCAGTACCTTTCTGCAAGGCTGAATTCCAGAGGGTAGATGCCCATGACCACCTTGATAAAATTGAAGTCAATGGAAATCAAAAGGAAAACATTCTATCAGTTGGAGTCATACCTTGTTCAGAGGAGGCTTACCTTAGTTGTTGGATGTCAATTATTCCAGGCTCAGGACATCACTACAGACTTCCAGTTGCTTCGTCAACAACTTTCATCATAAGAAGGAAAGTGAGAATATTTGCTGACATGTACATTGTTCTGTTCCACTCCTCATCAAACAAAGTAATTCATGTCTGCATTAAGCAAGACCAAGGCATGGGCTGGTATGTGAAGCAATATTCTCAACATCAAATTGCCTGATAATTAATATTTCAGCCAAGGAAGTTTCTAATCAGGTATCCAGTGTTTGAGTTCCATGTCCCCCTCTACTATCAACATCCTGAGTGTCACTATTTATCAGAAATCTGACAGGAGTGAGCATAAATACTGTGGCTATGAGAGCATGTCATAGAGTGTTCCGTGGCACCTCCTGCCATGCTTATCCCTTTCCACAAGACACAAGTCAGGACTATGATGGAGTACTCCTCACTCATCAGAATCGCGCCAACACAAACACATAATGTGAAGTGTCTACAAAATGCACTTGTTAATTGGCAGCCTGTTCTGTCAGAGAGTACCTCTCAAACTGATGAAAGCTACCACAAAGAAGAATAAGGAGACGAGACAAATAGGAACACATCATTTGCAGGTCCCTATGTCCAAATGCAGCAAGATACAGGCAATATCCAGGCCTGTGTTAATAGGTAGCAAGTAACCTTTGTGCCACATAATTCCCAGGCACATTATCATCAACGGGCAGTAATCATACACCAGGGACTGAACTGGAGTAGCCATATACAATCTGGAACAGTATGGCTACAAGACCAGGTCATGGGCTATGAATACTGCAATGAGTAACTCATTTCCTAGCTCTCCAAAGCCTGTTCACAAATCAGAAGTGTGATTGAATATTCTGTACTTGCTTGGGTAAGTGCATCATGAGCAACACTAATGAAGCTCAATGCCATGCAGAACAAAGCAACCCATTTTATGGACACCACTTTCACAACCATTCACTCTCTCCACCACTGATGTGTAGCAGTAGTATTTTATACCAGCTACACTGCAGCAACTCACCGAGACTCCTCAGACAGCATCTTCCAAGCCCTGCCTTTCACCAGCTAAAAGGACAAGGGCAGCAAAATCATCAGAACGCTATCACCTGCAGGTTGTCTCCAAACCATATACCATCCCGGCTTGGAAATATATTGTTGTTTCTCTACCGTCACAGGACAAAATCCTGGAACCTTCCCTGACAGTATTTTGGGCAGACCTGCATCTCGGAGATTCAAAATGGCAGCTTAGCACCAGTTTATCAAGGACAATTTGGGATGGACAATTATCTCAGCTTGGAAAATCCATATCGCTTGAATGAATAAAACAAACTCACATGTCATTCTGGCTTGGAAGCATATTCCTCTTTCACCAATGTTGCACTTAAATAGCAGATCACTGTGTTCAACAGCACTATGGGAACTGCAGAATTACAAAAAAGTGGTTCACCACCATCTTCTCATTAGGGATGAACAATAAATATTGTTTGCTTTCAGTAATGCTTCCATGCATTACTCATCCCAGATCATTGTCTTGCTACTCTCACATGTAGAAACCCCCTGCCCATGTCACCAAATGTAATATCTGTAGGTTTATTTTATGTTACTGCATGCATAACTAAATGGAAAGAATACACTTTATTGAAGATGATTGAACTCACTGCCTAGTTACAATGAATCCAGCATACATAGGTTTTGATGACCAGAGTGTTTAACTTTCCCCATGTGTTGCTGAAATTCCTATTTGTTTCACAATTTTTCTTTTTTCTCTTTCCTGGGTTTCTTTTCTTTGCAGTGTTTTACTTGATTTCCTATATACATTGTATTTTATTGAATGTGCAAATGCATGCGTTTAATGTGTAAAATTATTTAAATTTCTATATTATCGCCAACCAGTATGTACAATTAAAGCTGATCTTTTCCAATAAATGCTAAAATTGGTATTTATGAGCACTTTTAACTAACTTCCAAGCAGGTTAAAGTTCCTTCATGTGGAAATTGTTTCTGATTTTGTAACCTTTGTATTTTTCACTCTCTCATGAAGGCTGTTAGTGTAGATAGTAACTGTGATGCATGCTTCTATGATTCTGTGATAATGTTCTTATTATTTCATGGAGAGCTTATCATTTAGCATTATTTCACAGCCAGATATGCCCTTAACTTGGTTAAATATCCAGTTTTCCTTTGGCTGACCAAAATAAGGGGAAATAATTGAATTTTGTTTTCCTATAGACAAATCAATATTCTGCATAATATTTGGCAGCATTTTCAAAGTTACACTGTAGTTACCATGTTAACAATGTTTATGCATTATTCAGATGACATTATTGAACTGAATAAAAGGGAAAACAACTCTACAACATCTGCAGTAAACAAGACAAGAGAACAACAGAAAAGGCAATGGAATTCACGCCCTCGCAACCCAACAATTCAGCCAGGGCAAGGAATGCAGCAGAATGTACAAGGTAAACTTATCTTCATCAAAACTTTGCAATTGAAATCCAAAGAATTGTACAGTTTATCTAACCTTGCATTTTTTGTTGGCACATTTGTGTTCCTATTATGTTTAATATGAGAAATTGAGATGTTTAGCACTTTAATTTGGAAATGCTATTCAAAATCATGTTTGCCTATCTGTGCACTTTTTACAGGATGGAGGAGCAGCAATATATTTGCAAGGTAGCATATTGTGCAATATATGAAGGAGGGAGGAAAGCTAAAGACAATTCTCTGGCGTCTGAAACCTTAGTTGTTCTTGGCAAGAGGCCTAAGAATTGGGATGTGCCATTAGAACTGTCTTTGCATTGAGTTGTTGATAAATGTTGAAGTCATTGTATGCTTCAAAGATGAAGGGAGTGAATAATTAGGGTAGTGGATGGGTTGTCAGTCAAGTGGGCTTCTTTGTCCTGGATAATGTTGAACTTCTTGAAAGTTCATCTAGGCAAGTAGAGAAAACTTCATCATTCATCTGACTTCTGCCGTGTAGATGAATATGGTGGGTAGGTTTTGTGTCAGAAAATGCAGAGGAGGCTTGACCCAAAAGCAGTGCAGTGGAGATGCTTTAGCATTTAGCAGTGAGCAATAACTTTGATAATAACTGCAAAATAATAAACCACAAAGGGCCACAAAACAAGTGCAAACAGGTACGAAACACCACAGACAGCAAGGTAACTGAAAGCTACAAGTAATTGGTTAAGGCTGGCTGGTTCAGTGGATGAACATCAGGGGCTGTGGATGAGAGCTTGGTTTAAATAAGCTGCAGGTGATGAGTTGATGAGTTGGAAATGAGTGGCAGATGATTCTTGTTAGATGGGTGGAGACTGGAGGTGCTGGCCAGTGCAGGCCTGACAAATGGAGTATCAGAAAGTGAGTCAATCCCTTTAACAATGGGATTTATGTGGTTGGCTCAGTTGAATTTCTAATTATTTCAAAAACATTGATATTTATGCATAGCCATGGTAATTTCATCGAATCTGGTTTGACAGTCCCTTGATAGAGATGATCATTGCTGGTACTTCAGCCTATATATTGTCTCAGCCTTGTTTTGATTTAATACAAACAGGTTAAGTCAGTGGGCAGAGATAGGGGAAAAGAGGAAAGTGTTGGAAAATGTGATATTACCGTCTTTGACAGGAAAAAAATTAATAAAGAAACGTATCTAAATGGTGAGAAATTGTAGAGTACGTTTATTTGATTATTGCTTGGGGAAATTGAATACAAAAACAAGGAAGTAATGATTTCAGTTGTACAAGGGGATTGCTGAGATCACATTTGGAGTATGTGTGTAGTATTGATCTTCTTACTGAATGAAGGATATTCATCTAACAGAGCAGTTAAAAAAGGATTTATTAATCCAACACCTGGAAGGCATGGAATGCATTACGAGGAAAGGTTAAACTTTTACTTTATACTTTATTGTCGCCAAACAATTGATACTAGAACGTACTATCATCACAGCGATATTTGATTCTCCGCTTCCCGCTCCCTGGAGTACAAATCAATAGTAAATATTAAAAATATAAATTATAAATCATAAATTGAAAATAGAAAAATAGAAAGTAAGGTAGTGCAAAAAAAACCGAGAGGCAGGTCCGGATATTTGGTGGGTACAGCCCAGATCCGGGTCAGGATCTGTTTAGCAGTCTTATCACAGTTGGAAAGAAGCTGTTCCCAAATCTGGCCATATGAGTCTTCAAGCTCCTGAGCCTTCTCCCGGAGGGAAGAGGGACGAAAAGTGTGTTGGCTGGGTGGGTCGTGTCCTTGATTATCCTGGCAGCACTGCTCCGATAGCATGCGGTGTAAAGTGAGTCCAAGGACGGAAGATTGGTTTGTGTGATGTGCTGCGCCGTGTTCACGATCTTCTGCAGCTTCTTCTGGTCTTGGACAGGACAACTTCCATACCAAGTTGTGATGCACCCTAGAAGAATACTTTCTATGGTGCATCTATAAAAATTAGTGAGGGTTTCAGGGCAGGGGTCCCCAACCTTTTTTGCACTGCGAACCAGTTTAATATTGACAATATTCTTGCAGACCAGCCGACCGGGGCGGGGGGGGGGGCGTGTTCAAGTAGGGAGAAACTCACCTCAACATGTCTTTTACAGTCAGGGTTGCCAACTTTCTCACTCCCAGATAAGAGACAAAAGTACCAGTCAAATACTGGACACTTGGGTTTTCCCCGAGAAAGACTACCATGACCATGAAGTCTTGCGCGGGCACCTCTGTGCACATGCACATATGTGACGTGCGCATGCGTGTACGTGCCGATTTTTTTTTCCACAAATCGGTTTTGGCTTAATCTTCCTGACTGTAGTGTACATGCATTATTTCTACTTTATATAGGCTGTGTATTTATCATATCATTCCTGCTTTTACTATATGTTAGTGTTATTTTAGGTTTTATGTGTTATTGGTATGATTTGGTAGGTTATTTTTTGGGTCTGGGAACGCTCAAAAGTTATTCCCATATAAATTAATGGTAATTGCTTCTTCGCTTCACACCATTTCGGCACGAAAGGTTTCATAGGAACACTCTACCTTAGCGGAGGAAATACGAGATAAGGGCGGTCCTGTATGGGACAATCCAATTTAGCCAAATATATGGGATGTCCCGGCAAATACGGGACAGTTGGCAACCCTATGTTCAAGTCCAACAGTGCAAGACAGGGAATGAGGAAAGGTGCAGCTGACTCATATCATTTCCTCGCAGCCCGGTAGCACATGCTTTGCGGCCCGGTACCGGTCCACGGCCCGGTGGTTGGGGACCACTGTTTTAGGGGACAGGCCAAATTTCTTTAGCTTTCTCAGGAAGTAAAGGCACTGGTGGGTCTTCTTTGCAGTGGACTCTGCTTGGTTGGTCCAAGTCAGGTCATTTGTGATACTGACCTCGAGGAACTTAAAGCTTTTGACCTGTTCCACTTGCGCACCACTGATGTAAATTGGGTCGTGCGGTCCGCTACTCCTTCTGAAGTCAACAGCCAATTCCTTCGTCTTGCTGACGTTGAGGGATAGGTTATTGTCTTCGCACCATGCCACCAGGTTCTTAATTTCCTCTCTGTACTCAAACTCATCATTACCCAAGATACGGCCTACAATTGTTGTGTCACCAGCAAACTTATATATTGAGTTCGATGGAAACTTGGCTACACAATCATGGGTGTTGTTACGAGAATACACATAAAATTAAGATGTTTGCTGGCCTGGGCTAGCATCAGTGGCATCAGCAGTTGGTCTGCCACCTGCCCTCAGGGGAAGGAGAGATAAGGAACAATGGAGCAGCGTCTGGAGATGTGTAATGAAGGGATGTGGGAGGAAGAGCTGTCTGGAGCGGCTCCCCCCTTTGAACCCTGAACTGTTTGAAGTGATGGACAGGCGATACCCCAGCAGGGGGATAAAAAGGGACAGGTTCGCTAAGACAGACACACGCCACCCGAGGTAACGAGACCCTGGAAGCGGTGCGCTTCTCACGAGTGGGTGAGAAGTGCCAGACAACGACAAGGGTGGAAAGGTACGATCAGCGGGAACCCGGTGTGTGTCCGCCCTTGCCTGGGTGCCGGGTTCACTGCAGAGGATCGACCGCATCTGGAGGAGGGGTCACAGTCGGTGACCTCAGGTGACATCACCAAGGACCCGCCCAAATGCTGTTTGTGAGCCATCTCGCTGGTCTGTGAGTGAAGCTGTGCTGAATGATGAGTTGTTCCTATTCTATGTCTCTCTTCCCCACCTTGTCCATCGCCATGACAACGATTACTGCGAACTGAACTACTAAACTGGACTGAACTTTGAGTCATTTTGAAATTGGTCATTTACCCCTAGACAACGATAGAGCTTGATTGATGCTGTTATCTTAATTCTGTGCACATGTGTGGTTATCATTGTTGAATTGTTGCATTTATTATCCTTTCGATTACTGTGTTGCTTGTTTCTTTAATAAAACTTTCTTAGTTCTAGTACTCCAGACTCCAACTGAGTGATCCATTTCTGCTGGTTTGGCAACCCAGTTACGGGGTACGTAACATAAATGGGGTTCTCGTCCGCGATTTTGAACGCTAAATTTGGGACGGAGTAAATTGATTGGGTTAAAATTCCCGAAAGAAAGAAAAGACAAACAGCAGAAATGGAGGTTGAGGAATTTATAAAGGCGCCGACCTTGGAGGCATTAGAGGATGCCAGGAAATCGGAATTGATAGCTGTGGCCAAACGGGTGAATCTTGCTAAGGTGAAGTCGACAATGAGGAGAGAGGAGATACACAGAGCTATTGTAGAGCACTATGTATCTAAAGGTGTGTTTCCCCAAGGTGAGCTGGGGGAGGTGTCTATTGAAAAACCTGCTGGAGACGCGGTACAGGTACAGCTTGAAAAACTGAGACTCGAGCACGAGTTCCGGGTACGGCAGTTAGAAAGGCAGGAGAAAGAGAGAGAGAGTTAGAAAGGCAGGAGAAAGAGAGAGAGTTAGAAAGGCGGGAGAGAGAGAAAGAGGTAGAAAGGCAAGAGAGAGAAAGACAGTTGGAGAGAGAAGAGAGAGAGAGGGACAGACAGTTGGAGAGAGAGGAGAAACAGAGGGAAAGGGAATTTGAGCTGGAGAAGTTAAAGATAAGGGCCGAGCAGGGGCTCGTGCCGAACCAAGGTGGAGGGTTCCGGGCGACCCAGGAGGTTAGGCTGGTTCCCCCATTTGACGATACCGATGTGGATCGGTACTTTCTCCATTTCGAAAAAGTGGCCATAAGTCAGGAATGGCCGAGGGATAAGTGGGTTGTCTTACTTCAGAGTGTACTGAAAGGGAAGGCCCAACAAGCTTACTCCGCTTTATCCGCGGAAGATGCCCAGAAGTATGAGGTGGTGAAGGAGGCCATCCTCAGGATTTATGAGTTGGTCCCGGAGGCATACCGTCAGAGGTTCCGGAATGCGAGGAAGCGGTGGGACCGCACGTATTTGGAGTTTGCTCGTGAGATGCAAACATATTGTGAGCGTTGGTGCGCCTCGAAAGGGGTAGAGGGGGATTATGACAGACTGCTGCAACTGGTTCTGATTGAGCAGTTTAAAGGTTGTGTCCCTGAGGGTATGAGACCCTACCTCGATGAGAAAGAGGCAGCCACGTTAGCCGCAACTGCTAAGTTAGCGGATGAGTATGCGTTGACGCATAAAATGAAGGTTGCCCCAAGTAAAGGCTACCAGAAGGGTAGTCAGGACGGTGGGGAGAGTCCGCCGGAAAAGTCAGAAAGTAAGCCGGGGACTAGTGAAAAGGATAAGGTAGACCGGGAGCAGTCTGGTCGGAAGTCTCCTGGGGTCGTCTGTTATAATTGTGGGAAAGTCGGACACTTTGCGTCCAGGTGCTTTGCCCCAAGGAAGGAGACGGGGAAAGGAAAAGCGGAAATTTTGAATGGCTGTATCGAGCTGTTAAGCGAACCGCTAGGGAAGGACAGGTCTGAAAAAGTCCAGGAAGGGCGCGAGAGGTTTATCTCGGCCGGACTGGTGTCAATGAAAAAGAGGTTAAAACCAGTTCCAGTGCGGATCTGGAGAGACACGGGAGCGTGTCAGTCACTAATACTGAAGAGTGTATTAGAGTTTAGCTCAGAGACCCAGACTGGGGAGGTAGAGGTCAAAGGTGTTGGGGAAGGGACAGAGTCAGTCCCTTTGCACCAGATACATTTACAGAGCAACCTGGTCTCTGGACTAGTCACGATCGGGGTGAGGTCCGAATTACCGATGAAAGACGTGGAAGTCTTGCTCGGTAATGACATCGCCGGAGGAATCGTGTTCCCAGTCGTGAGATTGACTTGTCAGCCTGCCAGCATGGAGGCCCCGCCCGCGATGGTGAATTTGGCTGAAACATTTCTGCCAACCTTGTATGAGACAGGGTGTAGTGAGATAAGAGGTAGTGAGGGAGCTGGGACGGACGTAGCAGTAGCCAGGAAAGAATTTGTGCAGACGCAGGAGCGAGACGAGGGGCTGATGGTTTTGGCCGAGACCGCTCTCTCTGACACAGCCTTGACAAGCTATTGTGCGGATAAGGAGGTGCTGAGGAAGAAAGGGAAATCAAGTACAGCATCCGCAGATGAGGAGTGGGGGGTGGTGCAAAAGAGTTATGGGGATGAGGTTTTTAACATGGCCCACGAGGTACCCCCCGGTGGACATTTTGCGGTGCTGGAGGAAACAGTTGGTGGAATCATGAAAGAGATTTACCGGCTGCCCAGGGGGAAAAATGTTATTGATCATGACCGACGCGAACTGAGACGGTCACCGGCTTTTGATATGCTAACAAACCTAGTCGGTGTTAGCGTGGAAATCAATGAAGCTAGGGGCCCCCTGCTAAGAGGAAAAAAACATTTTGAAAAGATTAGGATGGGATCGGTCAGATGGGAGAAGGCTATTGTTTTGGCCAGGTCTACTGATAAGGTCTCTCCCTTAATCCCCGAAGGAGTAATTAAACGACTCGCACCCATGTGTTTGATTGTCCCGAGGAAATGCAAAGAACTGGGACGTTGGGTTATGTCTGTTACAATAGGGCAGCCAAGTAAACAACACCCATATTTTTCGAGTAATTCAGTGACTAAAGGGCTGATGAACACAGAGGTGTGTATTGGCAATTTAACACGGCTGTCTGAAGCCAGTTTGATAGTGAACCTTGAAAAAAATGAATTCGGCCACACGAGAGTCACTTACCTGGGAATTGTGGTGACACAGGGGCAGCTGGCAGTGATGCAAGCTACAGTGCAGGCTATCGCTGACCTCCCAACCCCGACAGACAAGAGGGCCCTCAGAAGGCTTTTGGAGATGGTGGGGTACTGCAGGAAGTTTTGCAATAACTCTGCGGTCAATACCCGTCCCCCTCCTACTAAGCCCTTGCGAGAGAAAATTGAGTCGGAATGGGACGACCCTTGTTGTTGTGGTCCGGGACAAAACCAAATGAGAGGTTACATTGGTCGCAATTCATCAGTGCTTTTGGCCACTATGAAGTTTGCTGAGTTGGAGCCTGGTCTAAGGGATTATTAATAACACGTGTAAAAGGAACAGAAAATGTGATGACTGTCTGTCAAGGTGTTGACAGCTTCAAATTCTCTGTATTAGCTAAATAACTGTTAAAGATGTATATTGTGTATGTATCAGATAATGTAGTCATGTTTGTAATTTTTACCTCCCGGTAAAAATCCTTAAAGGGGGGAAGTGTTACGAGAATACACATAAAATTAAGATGTTTGCTGGCCTGGGCTAGCATCAGTGGCATCAGCAGTTGGTCTGCCACCTGCCCTCAGGGGAAGGAGAGATAAGGAACAATGGAGCAGCGTCTGGAGATGTGTAATGAAGGGATGTGGGAGGAAGAGCTGTCTGGAGCGGCTCCCCCCTTTGAACCCTGAACTGTTTGAAGTGATGGACAGGCGATACCCCAGCAGGGGGATAAAAAGGGACAGGTTCGCTAAGACAGACACACGCCACCCGAGGTAACGAGACCCTGGAAGCGGTGCGCTTCTCACGAGTGGGTGAGAAGTGCCAGACAACGACAAGGGTGGAAAGGTACGATCAGCGGGAACCCGGTGTGTGTCCGCCCTTGCCTGGGTGCCGGGTTCACTGCAGAGGATCGACCGCATCTGGAGGAGGGGTCACAGTCGGTGACCTCAGGTGACATCACCAAGGACCCGCCCAAATGCTGTTTGTGAGCCATCTCGCTGGTCTGTGAGTGAAGCTGTGCTGAATGATGAGTTGTTCCTATTCTATGTCTCTCTTCCCCACCTTGTCCATCGCCATGACAACGATTACTGCGAACTGAACTACTAAACTGGACTGAACTTTGAGTCATTTTGAAATTGGTCATTTACCCCTAGACAACGATAGAGCTTGATTGATGCTGTTATCTTAATTCTGTGCACATGTGTGGTTATCATTGTTGAATTGTTGCATTTATTATCCTTTCGATTACTGTGTTGCTTGTTTCTTTAATAAAACTTTCTTAGTTCTAGTACTCCAGACTCCAACTGAGTGATCCATTTCTGCTGGTTTGGCAACCCAGTTACGGGGTACGTAACAGTGTACAATGAGTACAGCAGGGGGCTGAGGACACAGCCTTGTGGGGCACCAGTGGTCAGAGTGATTGTAGAGGAGAGCTTGTCCCCTATTTTTATAGCCTGGGTGACAATTCAACACGTACATCAGCTCTGCTGAGCAGATTATGTTTCAATTCAATTAGCATCCGGTCGACCACAGAGGAATGCATCTGGATTACGAGTTGGTATCAATCGTTATTGGCAAACACAGGCTAGAAGTCCCAGAGTTAGACCAGCTGGAAGAAGACCTCCCACAGCATCCAAACGAGTGAGTCTTTTAAACCATAAGCTTAACATTTATCAGTTATTGTAAATGAATTAACCGACCATGTAAGACCTTACTCCGAACACAAAAAAGACCATATTTTGAAAACATGAAGAATACAGAAATGAATTTCCAATGTTCTTTATTGGATTTTCAGCAAATTGCACCCATTTGGAAAGGAACTCCAAGGGTCACACCAGGAAGAGCACAGCAGGCCAGGAAGAGCTTCAGACCTATAAGACAGGGGCCTCCTCAAATTTTGAAAAGAAGGTAATAATCACTAACGGTAAAGGTAAATCAACTTTACCCTTTCAGTGTCTTTTAACTTTACAGCCAGACTTATAAAATACCATGTTCATAACATTATTTTTCTGATATTGTGATGGTACCTTAAGGTGGCAGTGGAAATAATGAGGAAACAGGAGAACAAGAAAAATAAATTTGGCTGACAAGCATACAGCTATAATTTTTTTTTCAATCTGTTCTTTTCCTGAGTTGGGTTAAGTTGATCAAGATCGATTTGAAGGAACAAGAATATGTTTGATATCATTCTGTTTCTAAACATTTGCCATTCTGTTCCTAAACATTTGCAAACAATTTACATTGAAACTAAAGATCATTGTTAAAGACAAGCTGTTTAGGTTAGCCATGACGTGCATATGCGGACCTCAATTTACCTATAGTATGTTCAGGCATGATACTTGAGCACATATAGAATATAGAACCTTACAGCACAGTATAGGCCCCTCCGCCCATGATGCTGTGCCAACCTTTTAACTACTCTCAGAACAATCTTGCCCTTCCTTCCTAAACTGCACTCCATTTTTCTATCTTCCACATGCCTGTCTAAGAATTTCTTAAATACTCCTAATGTATCTGCTTCTACCACCCTCCCTGGCAGGGCATTCCATGCATTCAGCACACTCTGTGTAAAGAAAGAAAGAAAGAAAGAAAGAAAGAAAGAAACAAACCTTACCTCTGACATTCCTTACCTCCCCTCCCCCCATACTTTCCTCCACTCTCCTTAAAATTAACTCCTTCGTATTAGGGAGAAGAGGCTCTGGAAATATACCCAATCTATGTCTCTTATCATCTTGTACACCATTTGTATGATTCACTTCAATCTGCTTTAAATGCACATTGACAGATTGTCATCTCTTTTTTGCACAAAAATCTGTGTACTCTCTGAAATGGTCCAGTAGATCATGTACTTGTCAGCAAAGAAGCTTTCAAAGACTTATTTCTACAATTTGGTTAAATTTTACCCATGATTCCAGATCACTTTTCATATGTAGACTGTATGAAAACTGGCTAAAACCTTTTCTCTCAAGGGAGCAGGTATTAGCTTTTTCTTACCCACTTAATACAACTTTATTCATGAGTTGTAAATGTTTTCATGACCGTTCCTGTCCCCCGTACAGTGGTTAAATTTTGTCCATCTCCTTCCCCAATATTTGTTCTAGACCTTCTTTAATACTAGACTTTTCTCTATCTTGCCTGCAATTTCATATTCAGTTACTGGAAAGTCCTGTTTGATCCATTTTCACATCCAACTTCAGAGTTTCTGTATGGTAATGATAAAGCTGATTTTTAAAAATTTCAAGCTGAATACTACTTTCAATTTATATTTTAAGAACTGAAGCCTGGCTCCTGTTTATGACCAGAAGCTAAACAAAACATATAGTTGGAAGTTTACTTACAAAGGCACTAAGATCACATTTCTTTCCCATTCTGATGTTTGTTCTGAACAAAAACTGAACATCTTGACCATGTCTGCAATTGAAGCATTGAGTTTCTGCTAGAAGATTGGCTGATTGGAAATTGGCATTAACGTGCAGGTGTACAGATGTACCTAATAAAGTAGCCACTGTGTGTATAAATGCATAGTTAGAAAAACAAAGTAACGTGTTCCCTGCTTAATAATCTCCTCTAGAAATCTAGTAAATCTACTTTGTGTTGCCAAAATGACATATACCCTGTAAGTTGTGATCTTACCAAAGTTATACACACAGGTACCAAAACTTCCTTGCACTCAACTCCCTTGCAATAAAGGCCTAGGTGCTATTTATTTTCCTTTCTGTGAGCTGTATCGCATGCTAATTTTCTGTGAAATAGCTCTCTTAGATCCCTTTATGCTACGAGATTTACATTCCCTGCTGTTCTGTTCCAGAATGCTTCCTGTTAAAGCTAATAACCTCACATTATTATCTTCCTCTTTTTTCTGTCCACATTATATATCCGTGTTACTTTTCAGAGTATTCATATACCTTGCACAGCCCACTTGTAACTCTCTGCCAATCAAAATATATCTTATCATTCCACTACTCTTGTTCTGTCCTTTAAACTATTCCTTGTTGATAGGTTACCCTCAAACCTATGAAGTCATATGTCAGGCAAACTTTCGTGTGACATCTTAACTACGATCTTTAAAAATCCAGGCTTATTGCAATTGCAGGCACCCTTTTATCTGCAACCGGTATCCTCAGTTTTTAAAAAATGCATTTAGTACTGCCATTTATTTTGCTTTAGTATATCAAGTTTGTCTAAGTGCAAAAAGCTGGAGGAAGAAGTCAGCGGAGCAAACAGTATCTGTTGGGGGGGGGGAGGTGGGGGAATTGTGGACAGTCCATCCTGAAATGTTGACAATTCCTTTCCCCCTGACAGACGCTGTCCAATCCACTAACTTCCTCCAGCTGTTTGTCTTTTGAAAGGGGTAGTTTATGTTTGGGTTGAAGTAGGACTGGGAGTTTCAGGGAAGATAGCCATTATAAAGAAATGAAGGGTAAGCGTGAAACAGGGGTTGACACTGGAGACAACAAAGATTTGCAGATTATGGAATCTGATAGAAAGATGGTGAATAGAACGAAATAAGGGAGGGGTGGTGGGTAGCTGATAGAATAATTGGAGTGTGTGGGTGATAGGCAGATAGAAACAGGAGGGGAGGGAAAGAAACTGGGAAACAAGAGCAGGTGTGTGGGAGAATCAGGTGGATCAGAAGATAAAGAAACAGAAGGGGATGTGAGTTACCTGCAATAGGAAATCCGTTAATTCAATGTTCATAACTGAGGCTGAATATAAGGTAGTTTCCTTTAGTTTGTGGTTAGCCTTAGCATGTCAGTGAACAGGATTTTAAAACAGTTTGCAGCCGGGAGACCAAGATAGCCATTGTTGGAAACTGTGCTTGACAAAATGGTTCCCCGGTCAGTAATTGTTCTCCCCAATGTACAGGAGCCACATTGAGAGTACCAAATGCAATAGACAAGATTGGTGGAGGTTCACTTAAATGTCTGCATCTGGAAGTACTGTTTAGGTCCCTGGATAGTGTTGAGGGAGGGGATGTAGGGGCTGGTACTACACCTACCACTCAGGGCCAGAATAACCTAGTAGCAAAAGTAGCATATGCTACGGGCCCCGCACTAAATGCTTGCAAGCTGCAGTCTGGTGAAATCGGCATCTTACTGTATTCTCATGACGATCTGGCAACGCTGTTGTTTTCATGTCGGGAGAGCTGCATGGTATGTGTGTGCAGGCGCGTGTTGGCTCCTTGCTGTGTCGTGGTGACTTTTGCGCTATCTCCCACACTCCCAAGATGCTGCAGCGTGCGCTGCTGACTTTGACTGTGCGCTATGTTTTGCCGTCTGGACCAGTTGAAAGATTTGTGAAGTTTTTGGATACGGAATGTCATAGTGCTGAACAGCTTGCCCAAAGTTTGCTTGACTTTTTAAAGGAAAATAACATTGATATAAAAGGCTGCCGTGGTCAAAGTTATGACAATGCCAGCAACATGAGTGGCAAGTATAGTGGTTTACAAGCACGAATTAAGGAGATTAGATTAGATTAGATTATTAGATTATGAGGACAAGCAGTCCTCTTTTATTGTCATTTAGTAATGCATGCATTCAGAAATGATACAATGTTTCACCAGAATGATATCACAGAAACACAGGGCAAACCGACTGAAAAACCTGACAAAAACCACATAATTATAACATATAGTTACAACAGTGCAAAGCAATACCCTAATTTAATAAAGAACAGACCATGGGCATGGTAAAAAAAAAGTCTCAAAGTCTCTCGAAAGTCCCATCATCTCACGCAGACAGTAGAAGGAAGAAAAAAAAACTCTTCCTGCCATGAGCTTCCAGCGCAGCAAACTTGCCGATGCAGCACCCTGGAAGCACCCGACCATAGCCGACTCTTGAGTCCATTCGAAAACTTCGAGCCTCTGACCAGCCCTCCGACACCGAGCTCTGAGCACCATCTCTGCCGAGTGTTTCGACCCCAGCCCCGGCAACAGGCAATAGGCAAAGCCGAGAATTTGGGGCCTTCCCCTCCGGAGATCCTCGATCGCACAGTAGCAGCGGCAGCGAAGCGGGCATTTCAGAAGTTTCTCCAGGTGTTCCTCCGTGCTTCTCACGTCTGTCTCCATCAAATCAGGATTGTGCACGGCCCCTAGTTAACACATACGATATCATTTTGGAGTGGCAGAGTCATGCCGCCATCTTCTCCTCCCCCTTCAACTGCAGAGCTGAATGAGTTTGCGGATTACATTCCATGTTTTGCACATTCACTAAATTTGGTTGGAAAATGTGCTGCTGAATGTTGTCAAGAAGATTTAATTTTCTTTCAATTTGTAGAAAGCCTGTACACATTTTTTTCTGCTTCTACTTATTGGTAGGATCTCATTTCTGCTGCATCTTCTGATGGTGGTGCTCATTTGCCCATTGTGAAAAGAATGTCAGATACCAGGTGGTCAGCTCGTGCAGATGCAACAAAAGCACTCTTACACAGCTTTTCTGCAATAAAACAAGTCTCGGATGACATTTCAAATAACAATGATCAGAATGCAGAGTGTTGACAACAGGCTCGTGGACTAATTTCAACCATGATGAAGTTGGAAACAGAAATAATGGTCATATTGTGGGATCAAGTATTACAGCATTTTCAAATGACCAGTGCTTCTTTGCAATCTTCTGGCCAAGACTTGAACACACCTTGTGCACTCTATGAATCCTTGCATGGATATATTCAAGTTATGCGGTCTACTTTTTCAGACATCGAGCAAAAAGCCAATGATCTGACTAAGTGTGAAGATTATCAACAGCAAACTCGAAGAAAACACAAGCAAAATCGTACGTACAATGATTTCAGTGGTTCCAGCACTCTTGACCCACTTGTTGAATCTCAAATGCCCTCTCAAAAGTTTAAAAGCCGAACATTTCTTGCCATTATTGACAGCTTGCTTTCTGCCCTGTCAAAAAGGCAGAAAGCTTATCCAAAGGTGAATGGTGTTTTTGGATTCCTTCATCAGTTACAGTAGTTTACACCTGAAGAGATCATAAAGAGATCATCAGATCTTATTAAATCATATTCGGAAGATCTGGAAGAAAGTCTGGATGAAGAATTTGTGCAGTTTACTGAACTGTTGAAAACTGATCTTGCTTCTCATATTGGCGCCAAACAAAACCAAACAGTTTTACTGTTTGATAACTGACAATACTTTGGAGTCATGTTTTCCAAATGTAGAAAATGCCTTGCACATCTATTTGTCACTCATGGTTACCAACTGCAGTGGAGAACGCTCATTTTCAAAACTGAAAAGGATTAAAAATGAACTAAGGAGCACCATGGGTCAAAACAGATTGAACAATCTCACTCTAATGAGCATTGAACATGAACTTCTGCGTGAAATAGACATTTCCAGTATCATCAACAAATTTGCTCATGCTAAATCTAGAAAATGTAACTTTTAAATTGTAGTTTTGTTACTTTTGACATTTGAAATTGATACCTACATGTAAGTAATACTATTACTGAAGTGTCAGACATTTGTCGTATTATCTGGCTGTGTAGCAAATGAAAAAATTGAATTACTTTACCGTGCAAGTAAATAATTTATGTTTTAATACTTAGGTGCATTTTTTAAATTCAGGGCCCCTTTATAACATATGCTACAGGCCCCGCACTAGCTTAATCCGGCCCTGCTACCATTGCAGGGAAGCTGCCTGGTGATGGGAAGGGATGAACAGACCAGAGAGTCTTGGAAAGAATGATCCTTGCAGAAAGCAGAAATGAGTTGGCAGGGGGAGATAAAACAAGTAGAAGGGTCCTATTGCAGATGGTGGGAATGATGAAGAATGATGAGCTGCATATGTAGGCTGGTAGAATGGAGAGGAATGTTACTCTTCTGTCTGGGGGGAGGTGCGATAAGGGCAGACATGTTAGAAATGAAGATGATGCAGGTCAGGGCTCTGAATCACAGAAAGGGAAAAGCAACACTGAAAAAGGAGGACATTTCAGATGTCCTGGCTGTCATAAGGGAGTGGCTGGGAACGGACCCAAGTGCAAGACACAGACACTGAAATACTGGGGACAGGACTAGGATACAGGCTGAGGGCTAGGACATGGACACGAAAACCGGGAACTTGGAACAGGACCGGACAAGAGAGCTAGGAGCCCGGGCTTGGACTCCGAGCCAGAGACTGGACAAGGACCCAGAACCTGGGTCTTGCCTCTTGCTCGGACCCCAGAACTGGGCAAGGACGTGACTTGGCTGACAGGTAGGACGAGGCTGGAGTCTTCAGACTTGAGGCGAGGCTGGAGACTAGAGACTGGAGGCGAGGCTGGAGAGCAGAGACTTGAGGCGAGGCTGGAGAGCAGAGACTTGAGACTAGAGACTTGAGGCGAGGCTGGAGAGCAGAGACTTGAGACTAGAGACCTGAGGCGAAGCTGGAGAGCAGAGACTTGAGACTAGAGACTGGAGGCGAGGCTGGAGAGCAGAGACTTGAGACTAGAGGCTTGAGGCTTTGGGTCTTGAAGCTTGGCTTGGGGCGAGGCTCGGCTAGAGACTTGAGGCGAGGCTAGAGGCTTGGGGTCTTGAAGCTCCTCCTGGGCAGGGCACGGTACTCCACCCGACGGGGCAAGGGACAGGAAGGGACACAACCAACTGCAGGATAACGGCAAGATGGCCTGGCTTACCTGATGGAGGCAAGGGACAGGAGGGACAAAACCAACCACAGGGTAATGGCAATTTGGCCTGGCTTACCCGACGGAGGCAAGGGACAGGAAGGGAGCTAGGTTCAGGGTGGCTCCAAGGCAAGACTTCAGGTGAGGTGAGGGGAGATTTACCGGCAAGACTAGGCAAGGCTTCAGGCAATGCAAGGTGAGACAAGAAATTCAAGTGAGGTGAAGCGAGAGTTACTGGCAAGACAAGGCAAGGCTTCGGATGAGGAAACAGAAGGCAGGGGAAGGAAACAAGGAGTAATAATGAGAACAATCCAGCAGCCACGCCCTGGTCTCTGGAAGTATTTATGCAGCCAGCCCCAATGAGAATCAGCTGCCTCAATTAGTGCTCAACAGGAACAGAAACAGGGTAGACAGGAAAACCTGGAGCAAGGATCGATGGACTGGACTGTGAATTGGAATGCGGACTTCACGGACTGGACCATGACTCTGGAACTGAAAGTCTCATCTCAAGAACAGATGTGCGGAGAGAAAGGGATTGCATCCTCACAAGAACCAGGGTGGGAGAAGATATATTTTGGTAACTCTGGGAGACAGTGGGTTTATAGTAAATTAAGTGTTTGCTGAGATGGAGACAGGGTGATCTAGAAAGCGGGGGTGGGGGTGCGGTTAGATGTCAGAAATAGTCCAAGTGAACGTGAGGACAGGGTGGAAGTTAGTAATAAAGTTGATAAAATTGACAATTTCCACACAGATGAAAAAAGCAGTACTTATGTAATCATGATGTAATGGGAAAAGATTTGGAGAGTTGTGCCAGAGTAAGTTTGGGAAAAAGACTGTTTCACATAGCCAGTGAAAAAATAGGCACAGCTAAGAATGCTTAGTTTTCTAAGTGCCTTATTATTAGGTCCTTCTTTCATTACAGCATTTTCCTAACAACTTTAATTGGATGGTAGTTCCTATGACTGAAACTTTCGTTACTGCTCACTGTTGCATACACCTAGCACATTCTTTTGGTTGTACTAGAATTTCTAAACATCTGCCCCTTCCTGTCACATTTTATTTATTGTTAGGCAATTATTTTATTCGGCATCCTTGACTATTTTAGAAATTCACTTTTCCATGTTGCCTGAGCTATCTGCTACCTAAGTATTAGGAATGGACAGAGTGGATGTGGCAAAGTTGTTTCCCATGATGGGGGAGTCTGGTACGAGAGGGCATGACTTAAGGATTGAAGGGCGCCCATTCAGAACAGAAATGCGAAGAAATTTTTTTGGTCAGAGGGTGCTGAATCTATGGAATTTGTTGCCACGGGCAGCAGTGGAGGCCAAGTCATTGGGTGTACTTAAGGCAGAGATTGATAGGTATCTGAGTAGCCAGGGCATCAAAGGTTATGTTGAGAAGGCGGGGCAGTGGGACTAAATGGGAGAATGGATCAGCTCATGATAAAATGGCAGAGCAGACTCAATGGGCCGAATGGCTGATTTCTGCTCCTTTGTCTTATGGTCTTATGGTATTATCTTACATATCTGATTCACAAAGACATTGATTCCTGCCCAGTTACATGGAAATCATTGCAAAAAAAAAAAAGGCTTCTTATTTCCTCAGTACTGGCACCAGTGTTGCATGAATCAAAACCTTAATCTTCAAATAATCATGATTTCAGTCATGATGTGAAACATTTGATCTGTTAAATGGTATGCTATTTGTACAAGGATTGATTAACAATTAACAATTTATTACCTTTGAAGTTCTATGTTTTTGTTTGGTTTTCATTTGCTCCAACTTTCTCATTCCTCATACCCATCACTGATTTCCATTTAGAGCACAACAACTGGGTCCTCCCTCCCTCTTCAAATGTAAGGAAATCTCTGAATCTGTAACAACTAAAAGGCAATACAATGAGCTGGGCATTTGTTCACAACTGTGAAGTATCTATCTGCTTTCAATATTCTTCCTCACAGTATGACATTCTCTTTTACCCATAAATATTAAATTTGCTCTTTGTATCCGAGTTACGTATCCCAGATTTCCTATCCATGCAGGCAGAGACCTCATGCCTGTTGGAAAAGGTCTAACAAAGGTACTGCACCTCATATCCCATAACCACATCATTCACAGTCATAGGAAGAAGAGGTGATTGACAACAAAAGTACATAAGGCATAGGGAATTTAGCTGAAATTTATATTGTTTGGTTCTTCCTCTAAAACAAGCTCAGAGTACGGGTGGATTTAAAGTCAATTCTGAAATAGCCAAGCTATAACCATTAAATATGTGTTATGAACACGGTAGTGGGCATTTATTTTCAAAACACCTTGCTTGACTATTTTAATTCCTATTATACTGTTACAGGATTATGTTTCAGAGCAGAGTTTCGAACCAGCAGAAGAAACAAACACAGAATCAACAAAGACAAACCAAACCGAACATTAAAAGAACGGTGCGTTATTTTATGAATAGATTTGAAAGAATGCATTTGATTCCAGAGTATAATCAATTAGTTTCTCATACAATCATTTGGACATTTTACTAGCTTTTTCTTAAAACTACTAATAATGCTGAAAGTAAGAGAAATATAAGAGGAAATCCTTAATTCGGCTGACAGGTAGCATGTCACCATATTCCAATATGCTTTATTTTACCACCAGTTGGAGAACAGAATGGTCTTTAGGCAAAAAAAAAAAATCCTGATAGCTCACATAACCAGTATATATGTGATATTTGTTCAGGTGAGATGGGATTGATTTTTCATTTCTAAATACCAATGAATCTACAGGAAAAGATTGAGGTGGCCCAACATATGTTCAACATGTGTTCAGAGGATCTGTGCAAGTACTAATCTCAGTTTTAGCAGAGTGACTTGATGCCACATGTAGTCAAAGGGCTGTCACTTTCCCTTCATCTGTGGAATTCATCTACTTAATCTTTGCTTCACCAAGGCTTTGATACGGTTGGATCGATGTAGCCCTTGAAACATAAACTGGGTATGAGCAGGTTACCACTAAGTGGAAATGCTTATCACTGCTAGTTATGATTTTTCTCCCTTAACTGATGATCAAGATTTAATTGAAGGGAGGTAAATAGCCATAATGGATATGCTCTGTCTTTTGTAAACAGGACAGAGCAGTTTTGTGCATTGTCAGATCAATGTCAGTGTTGCAAAAGAACTAGAATAGCTTGGAATAGCTGGAGCCACTGCTACTTTGGGAATAAAGGTTTTCAGAACTACAGCTGGGATATTGTCTGGTCCTGGAGCCTTTCATATAACCTAACTTGCTTCTTTATAGCATTTAGGTTGAATCAAATTGGCTGGCTTCTTTGATAGTGGGGATCTCAGGAAGGAGCTGAAGAGAATTATCTATTTCATACTCTGGCCAAACATGATTGTGAATCCTTCCACCTTGTCTTTAGCCCTCTCATTTCAAGCCTCTTCCTCCCAGAACTTGCTTCATTGTCTTCTACCTTTTACAACTTCACATAGGGCGATGGCAGAGCTTCAAACTGATTCATTGGGTTATCATCTTTTAAGTGTATCCATTGAATGATGGTGTTGTTTATTGAGCATCTAGTCCTGTGCTCCAGCGTCATTGGGTTGGAACCTTATCATTTTATGTATGCCTGGAGTTAATTCCAGTATGCCATTTTGCTTCAGAGCGATGCTAGGCCATGAAATTAAAGATCTTGGCAGTGTACTTCATTCCTGTTGCTGTCGATTGTTCACATGTTCTAGCACATTTAGGACAATACTGGTGTCTCAAAGCATGACAGAGTGGCTTCTTGGCATTGAAAATGTATCTCTGCACAGATAGAATAACTGTGATATATAAAGTAGGGCTGTCCTTTAGTTTTATAAAAACAAAAACTGCTGGAAACATTCCACAGCTTAGGCAGCATTTTTCCACAGATGCTTGTTGACCCGTTGTGTCTTTCCAGCATTCATCAGTTTTTATTTGAGGTTTGCAGTATGAGTAGTTTATCACTAATTATCTGTGATGGTTCGCTCACTACTTTCAGACTTTATCTGGCAACTTTGTCCATCAGGATTCAGCAGGTGCCTGTGATACCAATTCACACCTGGTGACTTACATTGAAGTCTCCCAACTGGAACACATTCAGTGCCCTTGCTTCTTTCAGTACTTCTAAGTGTAGTACAATGTCAAACACTGTATTTGCTGCCAAATAGGGAGAAACAATGAATTGCTGCCTAACAGCATGTCTTCATAGGCTATTTCATAGTCAACTGCTTTGCCAAAGGTTTGGAATCACGTATGGACCAGATTGGGTAATGATAGCAAATTTCCTTCCCTGAACAACATTAGTAAACCAATTGGATATTTGCAACAGTTTAGTGGTTTTTGTGGTAGTCATTATTGTTATTCCAATTTCCAGATTATTAAGTGAATTTAAATTCCACAGTGCATCCATCTGTAATCCATTTGTGGATGATAGTGTAAAGTGCTATGAATCTAATGAATCATGAAAAGGCATGGGGAATTGCCACAGTACATGCATCTTGTTTATTTTACTGTCTGCAGCTAAAGCTACACAGGTGTGCATACATCACAGATTAACATACATTGCACTCATATTCTGCAAGCTTTTCATATAACTGAAGTTACTTACCCCATGCTTTATTCTTGTAAATATTTTATGCATCATATCACAGGCTTTGACATGCTTTGTAAGTTTAGTGATCAAAATTGACTACAAAAGTTACAGTACAAAGCTTTAACAGAATTAACAGACTAAGTATGCACTGGGAGAAGTGATTTAATATTTTCATTGATATAGTTAATGCAGATCATTGTGCACAATTAATTTTTAGTAAGATCTTGTTGGAGTTTATAATTAGGTTTTATTTCTGGCGTTTTCATTCATTTGGCTTTATCTGTAATTTTTAAGTCTCCTCAAATGGGTTTGGGAGCTGGACCGAAGAAAAAGTGGACTCGCATGTAAGTAATTGCCTGCTGAAGATCATTTTAGAGCTAAAGAGTAATTTACTCTATGCTGCTCCTGCCACATATTCCATAATCAATTAAGGATGGCAAATGATCAAGCTACAATTTCAGTTAATAATCCAGCTAGTAACTGGAAACCTCTGAGATTTTTAGGAACCAAGAGCAAGGAAACCATGTTATTTTAAAATATCTGTGATTGGATTTGTCAAGTGCAGTCACAAGTAACTCATATTTGGGATACAGAATATTTCTGTACTGGCTATTCTCCATACAGGAATGTGGGATTTAGAAAAAGGTAAAGCAGACTGTCTCTGAATTAAATAATCATATGAATCTTCATATAATAGCATTGACCAATAAGGTTGTCTGACGGTGGTGATACATCTAAGAGAATGAGAGCCCTATCTGTTGCAAAGGTGGTCATGATTTACGTGTGAAACTTACCATCCTGCTGAATCTATCAGAAACCAGATTGCTGTGTGAATAAACATATTCTCACTGTCTGTTGCTTTTCACCTGAGCAGCAGACAATCAATTCTAAACTGCTGGTAGAGCTCAGCAGGGCAAGGAACATCTGTGGAGCTAAAATGGATGTGTCAGCATTTCAGGTTGAGTCCCTGCATCAGGACGGGAATGCTGAGTGGCTAGAGGAGGGAAGACTGCCACTATATAGTAGTAAAAGAAAAGCGTAGACTGGGGACTGATAGGTGGAACTCCATGAGGAGGGAATGATGGGCAGCTGGACCTGTGTGTTTGTGTATATGTGTGTGTGTAAAAGTGAACAAAAGGAAAGCAAAGCTGAGTGGACTGGATGGAGTAGGAAATGAACGCAGAGTGTAGGGGTTAGCTGAAATTGGAAAATCCAAATGTTAATACCATTGGATTGTAAGTTACCAAGGCAAGTATGAGGTGTTGTTCTGCTAATCTATGCTTAGCCTCACTTTAGCAGTGGAGGAGGCTAACAGAAAGGTAAGTGTGATAATGGGAAGGGGAGTTGAGCTGACTTGAACCAGAAGTGCAAAATGGCCATTGTGCTCAAAACGATGGTTTGGCTGCACGTGGAGTATTGTGTGTTGTTCTGGTCATCGCACTATAGGAAGGACATGAATAAGAGAGATTGGAGACAGAAAAGATTGACAAGACTGTTGCCTTGATTGGAGGGATTAAGTTGTTAGGGATTCGATAGGTTAGGTTGTTTTCCCTGGAATGAGGGAGGCTGAAAGTTGACATTGTTGAGGTATGTAAAATTATGAAAAACACAGTAAGGGTAAGCAGCCAGTGACTGTTTCCCATGGTAGGTGTGTCTAAAAATAAAGGGTTGAGTTTAATCTGAGAGGGAGGAGATAGATTTTTATTTTATTTGGAGATACAGCATGGGAACAAGCCCTTCTGACCCAATGAGCTTGCACCACCCAATTACACCCGTGTGGACCAATTATCCCGCGAACAATATGTCTTTGGGATGTGGCAGGAAACTGGAGGAAACCCACACGGTCACAGGACTGGCGGGAATTGTACCCAGGTCACTGACGCAATACCAGCTTTATGCTAATCGCTATGTTACCAAGTTGCCCCAAAAAGGGGACTTGAAGGGTAAAATTTTTCAAACTAACAGGAGTATGAGCTGCCAGACGAGATGGTGAAGGT